>NC_073692.1:109432600-109732600 GCF_029784155.1 Uranotaenia lowii
CTTCATTTCCAAAGAAAATCATACCGCTTTTACATTGAAAGTTTGAAGGTTGATGCGAAATCAAATTGATGTAGTCGAAAAGTCATTGGTTTCACCAGTTATTATCAATTTTACAAAAACATGCAGTTTTCCCACTATTCGGAAAATAAGGTAAGTTGCACCAAACATTGATTTTAATGAAAAAATCAAATGAAAAAGTTGAAAGTTTATCGTGTTTGATATATTTATAATAGCATAACGCATAAAACACCAATTGCAGAAATTTTTAGGTTTAACATTTTATCTGTCAAATTTTTTTTTAAAAGGTGCTGCATACATTTGAGGGTAAAAAATACTACAAAAAAATTACTTTCTGAAATAAAAAAAAATGTTTGGATGGATGAAATTTTGGAATTAACAAACGTGTGGTGCGTAACAATATTCCAGCATATCGAGACTGGTCACTGAACTATAAAAATATTTATTTAAAAAAATTGGTGATTATCCTAATTTTATTTCAACACCACCAGTGTTGCTATAGGATAATAAAAGCAATTTAAAGTTTGTAGTTGATATTATCAAGCCAATTACGGATACTGGGTGAAGTTTCTAACGGCTTCAAAAAAAGTGGAACAGGATTTTTAGCGCTTTTTTCGCAGAAATCAAAATTACTTGCGGTTTGCGAGAAAGTCTTTAATTGATTCAAAACCTTTGATTGTTAAGTTTTTTTTAATGTGTTACAGTTTTGTTCCAGAAGTGCAAAATTTCGTAATTGAATTTTACCTATTTTCAAAAGTAATTTACAAAACAAAATCTGATAAAATAAATTAATTGAATTATTGGATTAAGGGCCCTCTAATCGATGAAAATTAGCTCATAATTTCTTTATGGCAGTTCATTTTAATAAAGTTAGGGTGGTGCTACTAAAAAAAATCGTTATACTTTTTAAGGGTTATATTTTATCAAAAAATTGAAAGTTTATATTACAGTCTTTAAAATAAAAAAAAAGTAAGGAATGTTTTCTGTTCAAAGCGTTTAACCGTTGTTAGAAATTAACTTAAAATCTCGAAAGTCTCCAAAAAAATAATTATTGTTTGTTACTGTGTTCTTCAAGAACTTAAAAACTTCTAGTCCGATTGATGAGAAATTTAGCATGAAGTATTTATTTAAGTGAACAATTGTATCAGTGAAGTTTGGAGTCCATCTTATAAAAAGGGAGGGAGGGTTTCCATAAATAACAGTCGGATAATACGATAAAATTCATTTTTATTCAATTCATTGACGAGTGATTCTCATCCTATTTTGTGAAAATGAATATTCATGAAATATAATGAACACGAATACTTTAATGTTGGGAAGAATGATTCTAGAGTTTGTTTGTAAACCTAGTAATAATTGCTTGCAATTTAATGGAACTCATATTTTTTAAACGGTATGATGTATTTGTTCGTTAGTGTAATAATCACATATTCTTGATTTATTGTTCAATGAAAAGTCCCTTGGTGTTTTCAGGCAAATATTATTTCCTGTTTTCTTTCTATTAAAAGGAATCCAAAGGAACTTTAGATACTAAAAATTATCCTTTTTTAACAAAACTTAATGAGAACCATTTGAATCAAATGAATTTTATCGTATTTTCCGATTATTATGTATGGGAGCCCTCCGTCCATTAGATGGGAGGGACTTCAAACTTCACTGGAATAATTTTCTACATGAAAAACTGCTTCGTGCCAAGTTTCACATCATTCAGACTAGTTGTTTCTGGGTTTTTGAATAACATAGCTTCAAATAATATCGATTTTTCTAGACATTTTAATGATTTTTACCAAATTTCAAACAACGATTAATCGCTTTAAAGAACACATACCTTTATTTTTTTTACTTTTCTAAAGACTGTAAATTCAACCAGGCCCGTACGAAAGACCAGCTTATGGGGGGGTTTTCAAGATTCAAAATCCAGATTTTCAAGGTTTCGAATTATTTTCGGCAACTCATCAATAAATTATTAAACATGATGCTCCTAATTCTGAACTAAACATTGGCTTAAAAATAAATAACAAGCATAAATAACAAATTTAAAATTAAAACACAGAAAACGAATGCGATTAAAAATTTTGAGTTAAACAAGAATTTAAAGCTGCGTACATAATAGTCATAAAAATACTATTCGAAAAATCACCCAAATTTAAAAAGAAACTAAATTCCAATTAAAAAATAAAGTTCAGGAAGAATGACTGCAATGGTTAAGATCCTTTATAAATAAAGAAATTAAAAATAAATTTCTGGTAAGAAATTTATCATGAAATGAAATTTTTCAGCAAAACGATTATAATTGTTGTTTATTATTATTCGTCTTTATTTACATTCCTTTTCTATATTTTCAATTGAAGACTTGATTAAAAAATTCCCCAATAGTATTTTGAACTTTAAGAGATATTTATTCAAAATTTGAAAAATCTCGATATTAAAGAGTTTCAGTGATCTAAATCAGAGATAAAACCATTTTTTTCTACTTCTCAAGTACAGATTGAGATCTGGTTGATTTCTTGAATGATCAATAAGAAACTGAAGAAAATAAGAAATATTAATTACGAAATATTTTGTAGCTGTCAAATAATATAATGAGTCATAGAAAAAACAAAAGGTAGCACTTTGTTTTTCTTATTTTCAAAACAAAAAATTAAGAATTGAAAAACAATGAGAAACTTATCAAAATTATTTTTAAAGAATAAAAAAAAAGTTTGACTATAAAATTCACTAAATTTATGTGAACATTTAAAAAAAAATAATCAAGTTACATAAATATACTCATGAAAGATTTTTGAAAACCTAAAATAAGATTTAAAATCTGCTGATTAATTTAGATGAAAATTTTCTTTTCAAGTTTTTTTTTTATTTCTGATGAGTAATTATTTGGTTTTGACGAAATTTGCTCGGATATCTCCAGGATTTTGATCGACAATTTTGAAATCAAACTCTCAGTTTTTGCAAGGTTTTAAGATAAAAGTAGTAGCCGACCATGGCTTAAAGGATAATCTTCTAAATAAGCTAGAGGTCACGGCATATATAGTCCGCTTTCTGTGGGTTAGTGGTTTTCGCATTTGTAAGATGCTAGCCATCATATTTTTGAAAGATGTACGCCTTTGAGTTGAGTAAATTGGATCTCTTCAAAGAAACATGAAATTTCACTGAGATCCTATATGTGTGTGTCCGTTTTTTAAAACTGGATGGTTGATTAGAAGCCTTTCTTTTATTTTTTTCCACGATCATTTAAATCACCGCTGGATGTAGTTTTTCGGGGTTTCTTTTGTTGATTTTGTTCGGTGATGTTTTTTAAAAAAATTCGCTAGTTTTTCGTTTCGATCTACTTTATTCGACCATCTTCAGAAAAAAAAAGCAATTTTTCCGCCTGCTCTAACTAGTTAGAGCAGAGAGACGGCCCTAGCAGGCGGAAAAATTGCTTTTTTTCTGAAGATGGTCGAATAAAGTAGACCGAAACGTAAAACTAGCGAATTTTTTTTTAAAATCATCACCGAACAAAATCAACAAAAGAAACCCCGAAAAATGTATGTTTTTCATTTAAGGTTTTGTCAAAAAGGAATTTTCTTAATTGATGTTTACTGATTTTCAAAAGTGATTTAAAAAACCAAAGCTGCTAGACAAAAACCTATATAATTGCATATTTGGATTCAGGGCACCCAAATTAATGAAAACAAGCTTTTGAATTCCTTAAACATAGGAAATATGTGAAATTTGAAGCCTAGAGTAATTTATTTATTTTTTTATTTGTTTCGACATGTAGCGTAAGGTAATTTAATTCCTTTTTGGTTACTACACATAGTTTTAAATGGTTTGATTTTAAAGATTTAATTTAAAAAAAATCAAACAATTCTCTTAGTGTTTGCTGGTACTTTATCTTACTGGTCACCCTATTGAAAAGCTATATCACTCTCTGCGATAAAGATTAAGCAAATTTTTGGTTTTGATACTGTTTGGAAGATTATCTCCACGGGGGGAGGAGGAATTTTAAGACTGCCTACAACCCTGTCATTGCTAAATTAACACAGACACTGACAAAGAAATGCAAACGAAAAACAATACAAACTGTCCAAAATCAAAGTAGTTTAGACAATGGCCGGTAATTTGTAAGTTCTTACTAAAAATTTAAATTAAGATTAAATGTTTAATGAAAACTTTGATTTAAGTGTCTAATGTAGAGGAGCGAATGCCAGACTAGCTCGAAGCGTTTGGACAACAGGTTAATTTTGGTGTTTGATATTAAAACTCGCCGAAAAAAGTCGATAAAATCCAAAAGTATTTTTCAAAATATCCTACGGTTTTAGTCGGAGAAAGATAATAATTTTTCATCCGATATTTTATGGTCGCACTTTTAAATCAACATTCTTTTCTTATTATGGAATCTACTGTGTGGAATGTGTGGGTAAGTTACAGAGGTCGGCATTAAATCGCTATTCGCTAGTTAGTCCGCTACATTTTTGTTTTGATATTTATTTTTTAACTTTATTTCTGGAGAACTTACGGCTCAAAAAACTTCATCACTTTATAGAAAATAACATTTATCAGCATTCCTGCTTGAATAATTGCACATAGTAATGTTTGTTTATCCATTTTTTCAATTGAAATCCCGTAAGAAAACAAATTTGTCGACAAAAAAGTAGCGAACTTATTTAGCGATTAGGGATTTAACGCCAGACACTAGAAAAAAGCATGCATCAGCATTCTTCCTTGACTGATTATTGTGGTGACGTTTGTCTATCTGCTGGCACAAAAGTTTGGTGAAAAAATAAATGAAAACGATAATTATCGAACAAAAACGGAGCAGACAAATAAGCGATTAGCGCTTTAACAAGTTCGTCGCCACGTCACCCGTATTCGGCAGACGGGTGTATTTCCTGGGGGGCCCCGTCACATCAAAAAGCAGGTGACGCTCTCTTACTTGAGTTTACCGCTCAGCTTCGCCACACGTTTCAAATATGGGAGTTCTCCCTCTTTGCTTTCTCTCTCTGAAAAATTTTTTGGGCCCGGCTAGCAAAACTACCAAAATGAGCGTGGCGACGAACGTGTTAATGCCGAACACTGGTAAGTTGGAGGTCAGGCTATGTGGGGGTTATGGGTGAAATTGTACTGTAATATTTTTGCTAATTCTGGATGTGGTTTTGACCGTGTGTAGTTTTCTACAAACAGTCAAAACCACATCCAAAATTAGCAATAATATAAGTTCCAAAACACAAATCCAACACACTGCAAATAACCCAACAGCACAATTTCCACCCATTACCCTAAGATAGGCCGGCCCCCAACCTTATCCACACATTCCACACAATAGATTCCATAATTTGAAAAGTAGGTTGAAGTAGAAGTGCAAGCGTAGGATAACGAATAAAAAATTATCATTTCTCTCCGATTAAAACCGTAAGATATTTTGTGAAATATTCCCACAGAAGAGCAGCGAACACTGAACAAAATAAAAAATGACAAGAACAATGGACAGATAAGTGAGTCTACACACTTCATATTATGTTAACAACGCTCATTTTAATGTTTAAAAAAACTTCCAGTTCCCTTGAGAAAGACTACCAAAAATGGTTGAAACGTCGGGCATTTCAGAATTTCAGTTGTTTGATTGGACCCCAAGACCAAAAATAGCCATAGTTACTACAAAACATCAATCACGGTCGAAAACATAAATTTAATTATCTTTTAATCAGCTTGAACTATCGCCTCTCATCATTTTATGAGCCCTATTACATAAGACGAGTCGAGTAACTCGACTCGACTCCAGTCACTGTCGAGTCGAGCGAAATATCGTTTAACGGTAGTCGAGTGAAACAGCCGAGTCACGAACCTTCAAGCAGTCGATTCAGTCGAGCTACTCGACTGAAATTCGACTCGACTCGACTTCTATAATACCAAAATGGCTCACTCGAGTAAAATGACTCGTGACTCGTCTCATGTAATAAGGCCCTATATTTACATTTTTATTTTGCTAAAATCGAATCAATACCATCATAATGTTGAAGAAAATTTAACGGAATAGTTAACCTATCTTATTCAATATGTTACGTATATGTTAGGTGTGATAGGAACTACAGTAAAACAAATCGATGAAGGAATCTGAACTTGAATTTCAAACATTAGATGCTAGATCATCACCGTAATCATGATTTTGAAGAAGCAATTGATATTATGTTCAATTAGATATAGGTCCGTTCTGTAGTGGATATTTCCAAATGGGGTTCCTCCTGCGTCCCGCTCACCGGGAGATATTCGAAAACATGTTAATTTATACCCCCACTGCAAGATTAATAACCGTAATAAACAAATAAATTAGGCGAGATATATAGTTTTACATATTAAGCTTTTATTGTTGTTGCCCTCACTCTCTTTCTCTATCTCTTACTGCGGCGCAGTTGGTTTTGGTGTTTTCGGGTGTAGTTGCAGTTCTAAAAGTGTTCCTCCGTTCACGCTCCGGTATTAAATTTGGTGTGTATTTCCAACTTTCCTGAGGGGTTTCTGCCATGATCCTCTCCAGTTCCAAAGATGTCTCTGTTACGTCTCACTGACCCTACCGCACCAGGAAATCGGACTCGGACTGGAAGAGAGACAAAGACCGTTGCCGAATCTCGAACTGGGAGCCACATATTTTGCATAAATTAATTCAACCCGTGCGAGATGCCGACTGAGGCTTTTTGGAGTGGAGCAGATTTTTTTCCCTTGGCCTCTGTAGGTATTTCTTTTGTAGGTCTCTTTGTTTTTCGCTTCCTTAAACGGTCTCACCCTGCATGAGGCTGCTGCTGGCCAGGTCGGGTTCTTAGCGGATCACATTTGTCTCAATCCGTTTTTTCCGATTCGGTCGATCGATTCCACGCTTTGCGCTGCTGCCCAGTAGTGAATGTTTTGTAAATCCACGCTGCACGATTGATTGACAAATTTATTCCGGGAAAGGATTGATGGTATGCTTAAACAGTTTCTCTCGGCAGCTTCGCTTTGAGGAAAGGATTTTTTTTGGTGTAGAGTTTGAGGTTTGTTAATTTTGTTGTACTTAAACAATACAGACTTGAAGATTTTCGATATAGTATTGGAAATTTAAAAAAATCATACACACAAACTTTGCGAACACATATTGTAGTTTGTAGATTCTGTATGTACATATGTTTGTATGTAGGTAATCCACCTTGGGTGCACGCCCAAGCAACCAAAAGTCACATATTTACTTGAATGAAGGCATTGAAAGTTACATATTGGCTGACAAAGAGAATCAACTGCCCAATTCTCTTTAGTGAACTTTATGTCCTCATTAATGAACTTGAAAGTTGCAAAAGTGATTAATATGTACGTTGTATGTGACTTGTTTTGCCCAATTCCCATTAGTGAACGGATTCACCGCAGTTTCGCCAACGCATGCGCTTAATTGCATTCTTTAGATTATAAGAGCACCTGTATTAGAGTGCTCCTAATGACTCGACATTTGAAAAAGTTATGCGCTGCAGGCTTATATTGATCTCAGGCCTAGTAGGGAAGAGGCGGGCTATATGCGCATATTAAGGGAAGCACTCATTTTCTCCCATATTTCAATAGATAGGAGTCTGAAAACTATATACACATGAGCGGACATCTGTTTTATATACGTAAGAGCAATTTTTATGTTAAAATCTTTTACAGTTTTTGTGAAAATAATTTTATAATAAAAGAAGTCCAAATAGCCGATTTCCGAAACTGGCGGGCTACATGCGCATATTTATGTTTAAAGCTATATTTTATTAACACTTGCAATATTTTGATATTATTTAATTGAAAATGGTAGAAATGGATGTTGAGCATACGTCAAGGCTGAAATTTTGGTGAAATTTTTTACATCACTAGTTTTTTTTTTTGCATGAAACATAGTTAGGTATGCCATGTGGCCATATTTCATGGTAAAATTTTGTTCATATCGTATTTTTATCGGATCAGTATGAAGTTCTTCTTTTTTCGCTGTAAGATCGTGATTTGAGCGTAGGTTTAATGTTGAAATTATAAAAAGTAAAAAAATTATAAGACTAATCTATTTTTCTTGATATAGGCATTTAACCTGCCTTGATAAGGGCATTCAGAACCTGTCTCTTATTCCAATGTCTTATCATTTACAACTTTGCCAAAAGCTTCAATTTGTTGAATTTCCGATTTCCAGATGAATAAGATAGAAAAACCATTAAAATTTTTGTTCACAGAATCTGTGCGCACGATAATTAAAGTTCAATATATTTAAACAAAACTGACAAAAATCTTGTTTGAGTTTTAAATTTTTTTGGCTTTATATAACCATAAAATTTCTTCATGCCTTGTTTCAATAGCGTATTACCCTCAAACTGCACTGATTAGATACGTTGAATCTCCAGCCATATCGTCAATCGGCTGTATGCGCATATTACCCAACATGCGCATTTAGGAACACTTCCCTCTACAAGGTCTCATGCCAAATTTGGGCCAGATCGGATCACAGGAAGGGGTCGCTCAACGAGCCTAATATTTGTATGGGATTTTTGAAACAGTTATTAGACTTAAAAAATGGGGTAACTTTTTTCAGGGTGATATTCATTACTGTAAATGCTGCGTCAAAATGTTCGAAGCATTGTCTCTCATTAATAGTGATGAATATCACCCTGAAAAAAGTTACCCCACAGGTTACCCCACTTATGAAGTCTAATAACTTTTTTTATCTTAACTTGAATTGAAATCCAGTCTTCGGATGAAATATTTTTCATAGTATTGGCTTTAAGGAAAACCCATTTTCAAAATAAATCGGCCGAAGAGGACCAAAGTTATTTATGAAAAACTGGATTTTTATGTTCCTTCCGAACAAAATGTCTCAAAATCCCTTACAAACTTTAGGCTCGTTGAGCGACCCCTTCCTGTGATCCGATTTGGCCCAAATTTGGACCTTAAACTAGGCCTAGGATCAATTTAAGATGCAGCGCATAACATTTCACAAGCTTGAAATTTCCAATACAAATTTGGGGCAGTCTATCCTGTATCCGTGGTCCAAACAGCTGTTTTAGACCCAAATTCCGATCGAATCAACCGCATCCGTGTTCCATTATACCAGTTTCAGTTTTTAGAACTGGTATAAGGATTGACCCAAAATTGATGAAATCAGGATCCAATTTAATGCAGTTCTAAACTGTTTGACAGATAATGGAACACCAATGGAGTTGTCCATTTTTCATGGGATTGGATCTTATTTCGTTGGTTCAATTCTTGTTTGAATTAGACCCAAGAATAGACTACGGATACATATGCTCTAAGAGCATCTGTATCCGTGGTCCATTCTTGGGTCTAATTTATACAAGAATTGAATCAACGAAATAAGATCCAATCCAGTGAAAAAACAGGTTACCCCACTCGTGTTCTATTAACTGTCAAAAGGTTTAGAACAACGTAAAATTGGATCCTAATTTCATCAATTTTGGAGCAATTCTTATACCAGTTCTAAAAAACTATGAGATGAAACTGGTATAATGGAACACGGATGCGGTTACTCGGGTCGGAATTTAGGTCTAAACCGGCTGTTTGGACCACGGATACAGGTGCCCTAAGTTCGGCAAATCTTCAATACAATTAAGTACATACTACATACACAGACAAACATACATGGCTTCGTGTGAACTGTTTTGAAATGAAGCCTAATACGTGTTTATGTTTGTGTTATTTGGATGAACGAGTCAATCATTTACGCAACCGTTTTAAAATTATTGACATTTTCAGTGTCATTAATTTACGACAGATATTACGCACACGTTTAGATACCTGCCTAGTTGGCCTGACTGATTAGTCGTTCGTAAAATTTTATATGCAGCAAAACAAGGGATTATATAATTAAGTTATCTTCCCTCTCAAAATACTCCAATCTTTCCTTAAGAAACAACCCAAATACATACCGTTTACCGTTCATTATTGCATGTCCTTTATGTTTGAACAATAATGTTTGCAAACAAAATTGATTTGACCGAATAGTAATTTCATGATTAATTTGATTAATACACTTCCACTTGTATCCTTATTTCTTGTTTAGTTTTTATGGTCAATTTTACTCAAAGCCAAAAGAAATGATATTTAACAAAAAATAGATTCCATAATCACTGTCAATCAAAGCAGAAAAATTTATATTTGTTTTAAATCAGTTCACAAGGCCGAGCGAACGGGGGGGGGGGGGGGGTTTAGGGGTTTAACCCCCCCCCCCCCATGAAGATTTTTTCCAAGTAAAATTTTCACCGTAGTAACGAAAAATTACTTGATCTGAAAATGTATTTGGAAATAAGTGTTAATAAGCAAGTCAGAAATTTTTCTCGCCTCCGGAATTCGATCTTAAAACATCTTTGGTTTGATACATTTCAATCTACGAGATTTTTCGACGTTCACGAATTGAAACCAACATTGATTCTAAGTTTCAATTTGCAATTAAATCAATCTTTTTCATTGGAACTCAAAACTTGACATTCAAAAACCCAACCTCGTATTCAGAACGTGACTAAATAATCGTATATGTCATTATAAATGCTATGCTGATATGAAATATTCATCAAAAAACCAATTTCAGACTCAATTTCATTTGAGATTTTTTGTTCTTCTAAATGCTCAACACAATAGGATTTAATAATTTTCCCAAGGCTACAAAATTTACATTTTTCTGAGTTGACATGCATTTGAAAAGTAATTTCGATTAATTGAGATACCCTGAATCTAAATATGCAATATTTCTATCAGCTTTTGTTATTGAAATGACTTTTGAAAATAAATAAAAAGCATTAGAGATATTTCTGCACTTTTTTTTATAAATTAGAAACATATTATTTAAAAATAAGAGTTTTAAATAAATTATCAACTTTCCTCAAGACTTCAAGTAATTTTGAGTTCTGCGAAAAAAGTTATAGAAGTTCTATGCTGTTTTACTTGTCCTCATATATCAAGTTTTTGAAAAGTTTTAAACCAAACTGAATTATATATATTTTATGCAAAAATGTAATCTTTTCTCAGGTTTTAACAAATATGTTAACTGAAATCAAGTTATATTACATTTTCTGCAGTTATGTCAAAAAATACTTGTAATGAAATCTATCCTTTTTTTAAACTGTTGAATTTTACTTTTTTAGATCATGCATCATTTTCATCATGACATTATTCCTTAAATGGATGGAGTATGATAAACAGAATCATAACCATATTTTTGAAAAATGAAGGTTTTTTAGTAACCAGTTATCAATGATTGATTTCACTTTAAACTGAAACATTTTAAATTTCCTTATCTCCAAAACTAAATGTGTGCGACCAAATTTGACAAAAGATTCGAGCTCAGGATGCTTAAATCTGCCAAATCAATCATTAAAAAAATAAGCACCAAAATGCTGTTGCCTTAAGTTATCAATTAAATTCTGTAAATGTTATGATGAAACGTGTTTATTAAAAACACCTTCTTAAACGTTTTAAAAAACTTATATTATTCATTTATTTTATTTTGTTTTAATTTTCAAATAAATTTACCGAAGTTAAAGTGTTAGAGTTTTTTTTTTCAATTTTCCAATAAACTTTCCGAATTTTATTGTCAAACTGTTCAAATTTTAGAAATATTTTAAATAAAACTGCCTTTGTTTTAAATTCTGAATTTTTGTGTTCTGGACACATAAGCCCTCAAATCTAAAATTTTAATCAGAAAAACATAGTTTTTTTTATGACCCAATATTTCAATCGAAAGTGACAAAATACTCAGAGCTTGTAGTTGAAAACTTGAGAACCTGTGATTGACAATTTTAAAACTTTTCATTATTTTTCTTTTACATAAAATCATGTTTTATGAATTTACTAATCATTATTAGTTTTGCACCTAATTGAACATTTATTTTAGAATTCAAATTTGTTTGAAACTCTGTGTTTTGTAAATGTTAATTTCATAATTGCTTACAAATTCTTTTGAAACAAATTTCTCGTTCAGAATAATCAATAATTCGGAACATCATTTTGACAAAAAATTATCCATGACTTACCAAAAATATAAAGCTTTCAGTGTGATATAATGTGAAAATTTTGGATTTTTTTATCAGTCAAAATTTTTTTTAGTCTGTGTGGTAATCATGAGTGAGAAACGATGTTAGAAATCCCTTTTCTTTTTTATTGTTTATTTTTGTTATTATTTTTAGCTAAATTTGAATTACGAACCCCCCCCCCCCCCCCCCGTGGACGGGTCCTTCGCAATGAATATTTTCCAAAACCAAATCTTTAACTTAGTTCATTAAAACAATGAAATCGACTACGCAGTGATGCTGCTACACATGATTTCACTGATGATGATTTTGTCGATGATGATTTTCACCCGCAAATATTACTCTTAGTAGGCTGTGCTGTGCTGTGGCTGTAGTGAACTTTGTATCAATGATTTTTTTTGCAACGACACGGTGCAAAGGGAAATATTCTAAGTGAAGTCACGAATAACTTCAACGGAGTCCTTATCACAAAAGACCCCACTTTTAAATGGTTCTTATTAGTCATTAGATGTGAGCTAGGATTTATTTTTTGTTTAATTTTATTTCTGGCAGAGATTTTTGTAACGCCAGTCATTCTTTTTTTTACATTTATCGACAGTTGCTCAACGAGTTCCAAAAAGACGAATGTTAAAATCACGTCTCATCAAAGCAACAACAATTACATTCTTTAAATTTTCTTACGAATTCGGACACCCAATGGATTTTTAATTGCTACTCATTTCAAATATTGTTCAAAATTTTCAAAGCATGCAAAACTCTATTTCCACACAAAACGAAGGCAACAACAAAGTTTTCTTTTCATTCAATTTTGCCCATTTTGCTGCCAGCAAGAATACTTTCACAGGGCATCTGATAAACAAACATCAATAAAAAAAATTGCTGCCACGAAATTAATCAAATTTAACCTTACCCTAATTCAAATTTGTTTTCCGCGGAAAATGGGGAAAACCTGGCAGGATCGTTAATAGTGGCTTCACGTTTGGACAAAGAAAAGGCTTTTCGTCTTGATTCCTAAGTTCTTACCCGGATAAGTGTTATGGATGGAGCTACATATTGTAGTTTTTAGATTCTGGCTTGAAAATACATACATATGTACATGTAGTACGAGGAGTAGCAAGTCAAATTTGCTCAATAAAATTAAGAATCAAGCGCCGATTGTCCGGGACAAAAGATCTCCACACCCACAAATTTGACTCAACTCCAATTATAAACTTACTTGGAGGTGAAATTATTGGTATGAGATCCTTTGCCGGACCGGAATTAACAAGCTTTCTAAAAACTTGCATCGTTTTCCCAGGGCATCCGCATTGCATATATTTGAAAGAAACCGAATAAAACATATCGCATATTCCAACACATGACAAAGCAGGATGGAAAAAATCAGCCCGCAAGGGCATTGTCGAATGATGTACCGAGCGCTATGTAGGTATGTAAACCGGCATTAGAAAAAAATCTTTGTCTCTCACTGACGGCAAAAAACCACCAGTCAAGATAAACTCTGCGTGAAAATGAAAACCGGCTGACAATAGAAAACAGTTTCTAGTTTCCCATTCCCATCCTATTCTCATCCCTTTTCCTTCAAAGACAATGGAGGATGAAAAAAAAACTCCGGCCAGATGGCAGATGGTCAATGCAGTCTGTTTTTTTTTTAAATCGGCGGTAGCAATAGGACTATGACACTAAACTTTGCTTACCGACTCAGATGGTGCACTGGGAAATATGTTGGGCTGGCAAGCTGAGATGAGATGTTGCAGTGAGTTCGATTCTCACTATTTTTTCAATAGGATGAAAATCCCCGGAATCATTTTATCTTGTTTTGCTTGAATTTAGTGGTCATGTATCATTTTGTTTGGGAGCTCACGCTATAATCATATCATCTTAGGTACAGTACTCTTTTCAGCGCATTTTCGGCACAGAGATTTGCTTAATAGGCATTGAATTTTTGCAACCTCTTCTTTGGGTGCCCTATTGCGTCTAGCGTCCCTACTTGATGTAAGAGATCTTGCACGATTCTTTTCAAAAATTATAATTTCTGTGTTCAGGCGAGAACCTTGGCTGGCAGCCAGTGAAGACGCTGGCTCCGGATCGCCAGCAGTGGAGATCTTTTATCTCAGCCCTATGCGCCGGTCAATCGGCGCTGGACCCTTAGTGTAGTGTGTTCAGGCTTCGCCACCATGAGACTCTGGACAAGTCTGACCTGGGTTTCAATATCCTTCTTAGTAGCACTTATAGGCGTTATTTGGCTTCCAAGATACTGTAAGCACTTCTCTTTCTAAACTTGTTGTTTTTCTACCCTAAAAGTGGCACTTAGGCATCTTGATCCTGAGTTCATTTTTTTCTCTTAAAAATCTTTTAAAAACATTATAACTTCTTAGCTAATAAAAAAAAATATACTAAAAAGATAGGATTTTTAAATATAAATAACCAACTACCTTTGTCGGTGCGTTTGTGCCTAATTGCCTAATATTCATAAAAACGATATCAGTCGTAAGTTTTCGCGATAATAATTATTACTTCCGCGATTCGGGAGATCTTAAATTATTAAAGCCATGAAATAGACATGACTCATATGTTTTGTAGGTAATTTTATTTTATTTTAATATTTGACGTTCAAGCTACGACTAAACAAAAAAGATTCTTTTGCAAGTGGTCTAACATTTCGCTTCCTAAGACCTCTAGTCATCATTTTCTCACTTGTGATTTGAATTTGAAGCAAAGAGGGAGAACTCCCATGTTTGAAACGTGTGGCGATGCTGAGCGGTAAACTTCAGTAAGAGAGCGTCACCTGCTTTTTGATGTGACGGCCCCCCCCCCCAGGAAATACACCCGTCTGCCAAATATGGGTGACGTGGCGACGAACGTGTTAAAGCGTGCGGAATCAAAGCAAACCATGATTTGGTTCTGCGGTGATCAGCGGCAAGCTTGAATGACGGGACGGAATTGATTTGCCGATGTCGCCATTTGGCAACTGCATGAAGATAGCCCCTTCTAAGTTTCCGTCAAGAAATGCAGTTTTGTCGTTCATCTGATGAACGACCATGTAGAGTTCGTTTGCCAACGACAAACTGTACGAACACTTTCCATCTTGGACGCCCCGATAGGTTTCACAGTAGTCTAGTCCTGGTCTCTGAGAACGCCCCTTTACTACCAATCGTGCTATTTAGTGACCGTCATACTTTATGGTGAACACCCACTATTTAGAATGGGTTTTCTGTGATCCGGAGGTAAGCTGACCACTTCCCAAATCTTGATATCTGATAAGACAGCCATCTCCTCTTCAATGGCAGTTTTTCCAGGACTCCCAGTCGTCTCGGCGCTTCAGCTCTTTAAATGTTTTGAGGTATCTCCTCATCAATAGCAGCGGCTACGTTAACCACGAACCGTTAAGTAACTCTTCTAGTTCACTGACTTCGTTTCAGTTTCGGTTCCGGATCGACGGAATTTTGTACATCACCGTCGTCATCATCGTCTGAAAATTCTGGACAGCTCTCATAGTCGCCTCCAGCGGGTTCATCCTAAGTCACACTGTTACTCACAGTTTGAAAAGCATCAACAGGTATATCGGCTAACCGCTCGGATGTTAATTCAGGCTCTGTTGAAATCTCACGGTTACTTTTCAAATTTTGTTGGAAGAATAACCAGACGTCGAACAATCCGATCCTTTGTGGTTCAAAATTCTCAATCTGCGAATAAAGTGGAAGTTTTGAAACCCACGATTGGGTAATTCTCAAATTGACAATCTCTCGTTCAAATAGCAATCGCTAGCATAGATTATTGCTATGTAAGGACCTTACAGAAGTAGTGAATAAAGAATGAACTCTATTCCACCACTGAACCAGCGTTTTTAACCTTGAGTTAATTTTAATCATTGTTTATATTACTCAAATTTGCTATTGCAATAAATAAAGGTTTTGATATGTTGTAAAATATCGTTACCCTGAACAGACTATATGCCCATGAAAGTTGCATGCAAACCCCAACTTCCTTTTATTGGCAATTTTAATATTTTGTCTGAGCCATTAGATGTCTCCAAAGACACCAAAGGGAACTGTTAGAATAAAACTACAATGGAAGCGAGGAAATACAATGCAACAACAAGCCAAGCCTACGTAAAGTTTTTAATGGTAAGATTTCAAAGTTGTACAAAGTAACTTAGTCTAAGTTTTGTGCAACAAGAAGCAATAGTAATACTTAAAAATGTGCGTTTAGAGATGTCCAGAATCGACATTTCTGCAGACTGTTTTAAGGTAAGGTTTTTCGGATGTCCCTGCAGTGGAAATAAAATATAAAGATGAAAGTTTTTCCTGCGGAAAGTTACTCTTAGTGCATTCAAAAATATTTTTTTTTACATAAAACTAACTATAGATAGAATTTCTTCTATGGAATATTGTATCGATTTGTCTCTGAAGTGGTAATCTCTTCGTTTGATTCGATTTCTTGAGATTCGATGTTATAGAAGCCATCTTCTTAACTTGACATAGATACAATAGTCATTGATAATTGATAGTGTCTAAAACTTAAAAATTCTAAAGTATTTCGGTTCAATTTCGTGAAAAGCATATAATTGATTTAAAACACAGTAGGATCGCCTCATTGCTTAATTTTTGTATACACCCATCAAACCCTGGCTAGCTAACGAGGAGTCATTCCTAAGTCATTCAGAGCGTTCAACCAACAGAGAGGGAGAGATGCGATGCGTGTCATGTCACAGACAGCCAACAGCCAACAGTCAGAAAGCCAGCCAGAAGGTCTGAAAAGCCACACACCGAACCCAAAACCAGAGGACGTGTAACCTCGGAGCGATCGCATCGTTTTATGATGCCTCTTTTAATATGATAATTGCAGACTATGATGTGTGTGAGTTTTGTATGGTGCCTTGTCTGATGCAGCTAACATGTACGAGAATCGTAGAATCGGCCTTTATGGCGGGACCCGAAAAAAAACAACATACGCCAGAACTGTCAGGAAACTTCTAAGCTTCTCCAGGTTTGTTCTTCGAGGCGTGTGTAATACCTATTTCTGTTTTATGCTGACTGGCTTTCCAGTTGGGCACCTCGCGGACCCACTACTTACTAACTATTCCTTTACCTTCTACATTCAGAAAGCCGACTCTGAACTAACGGATTAGTTTTAACAGCAACGCTCCGGATTCTCGCACCTTGCCGTCTTCTTTCGAAGTCATCTTTTAGACAGTTTTTTATGTTCTTCAAATAGTGAGCCCTCCGATCAGATGGGACAACATGAGAGCGTGTCAAAGACCCGTCTCGGCTAGTTTTCATCGGAATCGGAACCCATTCTTCGATAGGGTTTCGCCTCCACCATAAGCACTAATTCTCATCATTAGGCCCGTGTAATGAGCTTATGAATATTTGTGACCCGGGTGATATTTGGAATATATTATTTGTTTTCCCATCCATCGGCTTTTCCTCGTCTCCAACCCGTGGTTCTTCAGCCAAATTGTAATTGAAGATTAATTCTGGGATTTGATCTGAGATGGAACACTGAAGTCGCGCGTCTTGTTGTTTTTAGCTTGACTGGCACTATCAATGCAACGTGATCTTGATCGGACTGAAGGTAAATGGATTTTTAAAAAGACGTATTCAGAAATAGTTTAATGCTTCTGGAGAACAGATGAGTCAAGAAAATTAAAGCACTTACAACTGAAATTGAGATAAGTAATGTCAAGATAATAATCGGAACGAAACAGTTTACTAATTAATTCATAAGACAGTAATTTAAAAAGTAGGTGTGCGTATGAGAAAACAGATGACTTGACAATTGTTACTGCCTCACGGTAGACACAGTTGAAAAATCTTAGGTTCACGGAAAAAATTGTTGAATTGAATTGTTTTGAGTCTTTAAAAAACCGTTGAAATAGGAGTTATCCTATTTTCTAAGCCTCTAATCAAAAGACATTGAAACTTTAATTTTTCAGAACTTCATCAATCGGTAACTACAGATCCCTCTCGTTTTCGGCAACATGCTCGTACATTTTTTGTGACCGAAATCAAATAAAGTTGAAGTCAAACAGTTTTTTGTCACTTTTTATTTTTCATTTTATTAAAATCAATCAAGACTTATGTAAAACCTAATACCAAATTTTTTTTTTTTCAGATTGGCTGAAATATTTTAGATTTAGGCAGTAAAACAAAAGAACTGTTGTTCATCACTATTGTTACCAAAAATCGAATGGGGTCTGGACAACTATGGATAG
The DNA here is from genome assembly GCF_029784155.1 of Uranotaenia lowii. Classification (NCBI taxonomy): domain Eukaryota; kingdom Metazoa; phylum Arthropoda; class Insecta; order Diptera; family Culicidae; genus Uranotaenia; species Uranotaenia lowii. Next base: position 109,450,829 of record NC_073692.1, read on the forward strand.
TAAGATGGTCCTTCTAAACGTACACAAAACAAAGCTCCCAACTCATAATGTGGATTCATCCAACAATAAAACAATATTGAAAAAGTTTGAAAGACATTCCTCAAAGACCTAACATAACTTTATAAGGATTTTTTTTTTTTAAATTATATAATTTTTCAGGAATAATATGAACAAGACCGACCTTTGGGCCGTTCAGATTTTGGTTAAAAAACCAAACCACATTATTAAAATTTAAAGTTACAATAATTTAAGTAGGGGAGAATGGGGATTTTTATCATCTTTTCTAATTTTCATTTTTTTGTTTTTGGAAAAACTTAGTAACTTGCAGTATTTTGCATTTTCTGATAGCGAGTAATTTTAATTTTATATGCTATAAAAGTTGGAACGAAACACGAACTGGTAAATGAACTAGAAGCATTTTCGTGAGACTAAAAAAATGTAATAAGGCTATGATCATTTAGAATCCAGGCAGTTACAAACGTGTGTATTTTAAAAACTATTCATTTGATCGAACTTTCTATAGAGGAAATGAAGGTGTTAATATGATAGTTAGTGTACAAATATAAAAAAATATATTCATCAATTATTTCAAGAAATTCTCTAACTTTTTCATGAAATCTCTAATTTATCTTTGCACACTTTTTTCAGTCATGTATTGATTTATTTGCTTTACCACAGAAGCAAAACCTTTGCAAAATCATGATATTTTACACAAACTCACCTGGAAAAGGCAATTGGAATCTGGTTGGAACCTTTTCATGAGTAGGTATCTCGAAGAATTTGATCTCTCAAATCCGGTTTTAACATAAATTTTATTGTACATCAGAATATATCTGTCATATTGCGTAAAACCGGATGCACAGATTGCGATCTTTGGAACTGACCATTATTAGTTATTTACTTGGTGTCTACTAGTAAGGCAACACTTTCAATTATCCCCAATAACCATAGACTTTTTACCATATTTCAGATCAAGGGTTGCACTCCGGTGGTTGGTTTGAAATTCGAGTGGATCCTAGAGTGGTTCCTTATACTTCCTTACCATTTGGCCCGAAAAAAAATCAGAAAAAAATCAACAGTTCATGAGCTTTCAAGTCGTCAATGAAGAATTTTCGAGGCGCAAAATGCGTAAAAGGAGAAAATTTGTGCAAAATTATTTTTACCATGTTTACACACGTTGATTTAAAAATCTATCAAAAACAGGCATAATAGGTCATTTCATAACCTACACAACGCTACTAAAGTTTTGCATATCGGAGCTCTATCAACGTAGCTATCACCGAAATAAAGTGCCCGGATACTAAATGATCATAGCCTTACTTTTTAAGTTTCAGGAGACTTGATCCTTTATTCATGGTGTCCTGACCCTAAGCAAAAATCTAGTAAAATCCGAAGATAAAAGGTCTGGTGACTATTTTTTGTCATACTAGTTCTCATTTCAGTATGTTTACTATCCTAATGTAATTGCATACTTTAAGGCGAAATTTTCTTGTATTTATATAACTACAGAATGTTTAGTCATTTTTAACAGATAATTACTGGATGAACATTGATTATCGAACAGATATTTGTAATTTCATGATAACCAATGATCACGATCCATTCAGAAGAAAAATTTATCTTTTTGGGCCCTAAGGGTCAATTATACCCATAAATTATATTTTGAAAAACTTCTTCTTAAAAAAAAATGAGAGATTGCTTCGAAAAAATGGTATTATGAAGTTCAAATTATACGATTGATGTGATGGAATAAATATTTTTATTGTAGCTTTCTCATGTGAGAAACCTTTTATAGTGATAAAAATGATCTTCAAATCACATTTTGTTGAATTTTTCAAACAAAGTTCAATCAATCGAAAAATATATTTTTTTTAATTGGTTGAGATAACAGCATTGTTGTGTTATTCTATTTGGCACATTTTTCTAGAAAATTTGATATTTGTTAGACATTCCAGTTTCGAGATATAGCAAAGGAATCAAGTATCCTCATTCTCCCCTAATAATTAATTTTTTTTTCATACATTTTGATACAAAGTAAATTAAAACGTAAAAGAATGTTAAGAATGTTTAATTATTAAGAATAGGGAAGTAATCTGAAAGGTATGGTAACCTTGACCGAGTTTGGCTTTCGATTTCAAAAACTAACGAAGCACCTGCTCAGGATATGGACCGAGAGTTCTTGGAAACTGCTGTTGAAAAACCATCACATTTAAATATCTTATGAAATCATACCTTCATCATAATTTGATGTAAATTAAAAAAAACACAGGTGGGCCTATGATGTACAATCAAAATTAAGAAGAGTCAGGAAAAGGAGAAAAAGGCAATGAAAAAAATCCATTGTACTTCAGCGGGATATTTCTATTTTAACAATTAAAGATTTATCACTTGCTACTAACGTAACAACGTTACTAAGATATAAGGATATTTTATCACCCAGCAAACATTAAAGTAGCAGAAACAATGCTCATACCAGAAATATAATATTCAGATAATTTAAGTCCCGCCCATTTGTCGTGAATCGGAACAAATTGATGTTACTTTTAGTTTCGGGTGAATAGGGATAAATCGGTAAATGTAGGGAAGAGAGTGATTTCCGACCCTGTGTTGATGGCGTTACTTCCCACAAGAGGAAGAAAAAAGGTTGATTTTACGGTGAAGTTATTGTTTTTCGTTGAGTTTTATTTGTTGGAGCTATTTTTGAAGATATTGTGTTCAGAAGAGTTGTGAAGTTCCAGTGAAAAGTGTTATCTGTGAAGCGCAATTTATGTTTTAATATTTGTATGATTTGTTTTCTTTGTGAGAAGCGAAAATGGCCGCAGTTCGAAAAGCCTTTAGAAAAGTAGCTAGTAATTTTTTGATATAAGATGGCGCTGTTAGGCCTTTTTCTCAAGAGATTTTCTTCCCGAGATGGCGCTGTTATGGGTTTCCGAAAACTCATCAATTTCAAATGGAGATGGCGCATCTACAGCGCTTTTGAAGAAAGCTCAATATTTTTGTGCTGCCAGTTCATGAAAATTTGATGATCCTTATGGCTCTTTGATGACGACGAGTGGCGATTTTCACCCGATACCGTTGCCCACAGAAGTTAAGGAAAGTCTTACAACTGGATACTAAGATAAGTATTTTTTTTTTTTTTTTTTCATTTCAACTCGAACCATATTATTAATTAATTGCTTAAAATATGTGAATCTGGCAGATTAAATTTTCTTGCTACGATTTTGAGAGATATTAAGTTCGGCAGTTAGTTGTTAGAAGTGAATTGTTAGGTACGTAGGACGCCTACCCGCCGTGAAATCAAAGGCTTGTACAGCGTTCGATTATGGATAATTTTTCCGCGTTTTATTTCGTACGTACATTGCAAACCGCGTTTGGACATGTTTTCTCGTGGTTTACAGCGCGCGATAAAAGTGTTTTGTACGTATATGATGATTTCAATATAAAAAATTTCCAATGCGGTTAAATTCCGTTCGTTTTTTTTTATTTCTCTTCTTCTCCCCGTTTGCATAATGCGTTAGAACGTTTTTACTCGTGATAAAATTCGGTAAATCGCATCGGTGCTAAATGTGTATGCCAATGCCACGTTAGGATGTTTTGCTCTTCTCGTTATAAGCGCGGTAAAATTCGGTGAGTTGCACCGGTGCTAAGAACATTGTACGGGTATGACAATGCCACGTTAGGACGTATTTGCTCTAAAAAAACGCGATGTACTCGATAGTGTGCGACGCGACGATTTTTAACTTTGCTTTGATCACATCCCTTCCCAAAGGGAATCCAGATCTTATTTACCCTCCCCACTAACAAACCACCCTCCCTGTGACGACCGTGGAGATTTAGAGGTGTATTCGGTCTCTAGTAGCAACGGAAGTCGAACTAACAATCCTTCCCTTTCCCCGATGAACCGTAAGGACGTGGCCGGCGCCGTTATTGACCATATAAGATAAGGAACCTTCGAAACGTGCACACAGAAAATGGTAAGCTAATCCCAAGCCCCATTTATTTGGATCTATGTGCAATTTTGATGGTTCTCGTCAATCACGGAGTAGCAACTACTGAAATGTACGGTTTATCCAAGCTCAAGCTCAAGCTCAAGCTCAATAGGGATAAATCGGTAAATGTAGGATAAATCGCCTGACATTTATCAATATACTTATGTGTGGCTTATCTTCTATTTTTTACATATTTACGAGCAAAGTTATCACTGGCTTGATTCAAAATGTTTTGCGCAATGAGTGTCGTTAACGAATCATGAAAATTTTCAATATAAACGACTTATATTATCATTTCAAATAAGATTTTATGTAAGTTGGGCAGTTTCGAGCTCATCAACAAAAGTCCTTCAATTTTTTAAAGCTGTGGTCGAGTTTCGATCCCATGCCCTCTTGCTTAGAAGACTTGAACGCTTGGGTAAATCAGTCTGAGATTACAAATTCGATATGAAACGTTTCAAACTAATTTACTTTAAGTTTCATACTATAGATTTTGAAGAATTTACTTTCATTTTGAAGCTATCTTCCACAAACTAAATCAAATATTTTCAAACTATTAAATCATAAAAACACTCTCATAGTTGAATCGCGAATTTCATTGGGGAATTCTCAAACCATGAATGTTTTACGTTTTTGTTCTCAGCTTCTTCCAGTTATAACATTATGTGTTGTGAACATATTAATTGCATTCTGATTTTATGTTTTCAAATGTTAAATTTGACACATTAAGAAGAACTGTTGGACAAAAGTATCTTTTTTTTTTAATATTTGATCTGATGAGAATGTTATTTTAAATTAAAATTGTTATTTAAATTTAATTTTTTAATTTTCACTACATGGATGATGACGACTTTTTTGTGTTTTAATGATATGAAATGTAAATAAACATATGGATTTTTAACATTTATTATGCAATTCCTCCTTTGGTTCTGATTTGAACTTCATTTGTTATTTATTCCTCAAATCTTGATTTGAAATGATAAATTTGAATAGAGACACTGAATTAGTCTGAATTCTTAATTTTTCTTCCTAATGCCATGATGTAACCATTTACTTTGCCTTCGATGGAGCTCTAAAAACTTTAACCAGAGTTTTCAGAAATGTTAACACTTCTGTGATGTTTGCAGAGGATGTTTCATTTCATTCAATTTTTCAAAAACAGCAACAACAAGCAATTTTTTTTTAATTCACAGACATTTTGGGATTAATAACATAACATCAAAACATAACCAACAAATAGGTAGCGAGAAAACAAATAAAACCTGAGTAATATGGCTTCGTATGGCAGTGACGAATTATCAATGTAACATTTCTTACGTAAGACTTTTGGAAACCCCCAACCTTCTTGTAAGAGATCGTAAGCAAATGTGACCCCTTCCCCCATATGTGCTAACTTATTTAGTGAACGGCCCCTTACTCATTTTGTGATTAAAATTTTGTGATAATCACTCATGCCTTATTGTAGGTGATTTCAATGAACCCATAAATTTGACCAATTTAAACAGTTCCATAAATAAGTGGGTTTTAGAATCTTTTGATTATGCTTGCTCATACTCCTTTCCTAAAAGACCAAAAACTACAAATATTCTAGATCACGTCATTTCGAAGCAGATTGATCTAGGTCGAATGAAAAATGACACTATTTTTACTGATGTGAGCAACTATTTAGAGGTTATTACATCCTTTAAATTATCATGAGATAAAAAAATGGCAACTTTCACGAAAGAAACTAATGACCATTGCGAACTGAACAGCTTATTTTTCAATTATTTGAATAATGTTCTTCTACCAGATAACGTGAATGATGGTTTGCAAGATATCATAACATCTTACAGTCATTTTACTAGGACAATAAATACAAAAAATGTTAAATTAAATGGCAACTATTGTCCATGGATGTCACTAGATCTAAAAAAAACTCATTAAAATTTAAAATAAATATTTAAAACTTTCTTAAAGGTACCCCGATGCTGTCAAACTAAAACAAATAATTCATATAAATAAAAAAATAATTAAAAAAAAAGGAATGCAAATAATTATATTATATGAGGCCCTTGGAGCCAAAGGGGCATAAGTGCATAAAAGCTTATTTCGAGAAAACACGCTTTTAAATTGTTGTGTTTGGTCATTTTCCATATATTTTTTGAGAATTTGTATTTTTCTTGCAAATGTAAAAGTATGTAAATAATATTCTAAAAATACAAAAAAAAATCACCAAATATGGTTTGAAATATGAAAAATCGTTTGGAATTATTAACTCAAAATCGATCATTTTGTCACTTATACCCCTTTGGCTCTGAGGGTCTCATATGAATTGGTGTACTACAAGTTAGCAATGTATGTGGGTCAGTTAGTTTTTTGTTGTATATTAATGATCATTGTAACTTCCCATTATAAGGCACAGCTTGCCTATTCGCTGATGATACAGCAATTTTCGATTCAGCAGAATCTCCTAATTTTATCATTCAACAAATCGAAAATGACTTGACATTGTAATCTAAATATTTTTTTTATTCTAATTTGCTTTCACTCATTAAACGAGAACCAAATATATGTTATCCCATTTTTCACACAAAAAATTACTACCGAATAATTATCCAACGACAGATGGAAATATTATTGAGAGGGTAAAATGTTTAAATACTCAGAAATTTAACTCTGTCTTGGAATCGTCACACGGAGAAAAAAATTTCGGGTCTTTATGGTATTCTATGAAAATTGAGAAATTTGGTGCATCAACATGTTCTATTGCAATTTAACTTTGCATTTATTCACTCTCATATTAACTATCTTATTATGATATGGAAATGAACCTCCTTGTCAATTTAACAAAAACTGAAAACTCTCCAGAATTGATGCTTGAAAAATATTTATAGACTCCAGTACCAACAGCTCTAAGTAGTGTATTCGAAAAAATACAACACTTTGTTTCGTGAATAACTGTTGAAAGCATGGATGGAAATTGATTAATTTTCCAGCGAAGCTAACTTGTAATGTAATGTGTATGTGTTCAAAGTTTAGTGACAATCTGTAAAGTGGTTTTTGAGAAAGCATCTAATACTTAAGTTCATGGACAAAAGTTTTTGGACAGGATCGAGGAAAAATCCAGAAAAGTCCCAGTGGGAGACTCAAAAACAGCTGGAAATCAACTATTTGACCAAGTTCACATGATAAATCGTTTATGGAGTCCTAGAGGATCCAAAAGAGAGTTAAAATTTGAAAAAAAGTAAAGATTGTTGATTTCATGAAGTAAGAGAAATGTGAGGTTTTTTTCCAGCTCAATCCGAAAATATGAATGAGGAACTTATAAAAAAAGTCATTTTTTTCTGACTGGTTCGTCAAGCTGACTTATAAATAGCCTTGACTTCATTACTTCAAGGTAGAAAAGCTGCCCACCAATTCCGTAATGGACAGCAAAACGAACTCTTTAGCGGTCACCTGGCAGGTTTCCAACCAGAAACTTTTCGTTGACAAGTCTCGCTTGTATTTCCTGGAGAAAAACAAAGATAGAAAATTGAGAAATTTAATGCTTTGTACTTGAGGAGGCTTGTAGATTTGTAGAAACTGAACATAACTCATTCTTTTATAACAATTGCCAGAATAAATGGCTAACAATACACAGAAGACTGCCTCCCAATGCGACCGTTTTTTCTGCAAAGCTTTTCAATAGACCCCACAAAGTATATACTTCGTTTAAGTTGGATCTGGAATCATGCCACTAAGCAAAAACGGTGGTGGAATGATAAAAAGTCTAATGACACATTCCACGCGCTTGTACCGCTCAAAAGTGATTTTTATCCGTTCGCGTATCAAAAAGTCTCAAAATTTTCTAAAATTTTGATAATTCAAATCACACAAAATCAACGGAAAAAAGAGAAAAAAGTTTATTTTTACACATGTTTTAGATGATTTTGAAAATCAGTTTTTTTTGTTGAAAAAAGTGGTGTTTTTGACAACTTTTACAAAATCATTAATTTTAATATATGAATGATTTTTTTTTGGAAATATTTTTAGTATGTTCAGAATCCAAAAAACACGGCTTCATTTTGTAAAAAAAAGAATTTGTTTTTATCCAATGTAGTTGGTTTGAAAAGCGAACAAAAACAGTCGCAAATGAGTGAATTCACGTCACAAAAAAGGGAAGTTTTTAATTTTACGAGAAAACTTTAATTTTTTTTTAAATTAAAAAATGAGATGTTCTTTGAAAACGATAAGACGATTCTAAAACTCTAAAATTTATAGAATCGGTTGAAATCTAGCTAAGTTACAACAGCGCGAATGAGTGAATTCACGTCACAAAATATGTTTTTTGTTAAATTTTATATGAACAATGTGCTCTGAAAACTGTTTGACCCTCCAGATGGTCGGATTTTTACAAATCGAGCATAATTTAGTTGATTTTTTTTAAAGTTCATTATTATAAAATAAAAATGCAAAAAGATTCAAAAAAAAAATAAAAAAATTTTTTTTTGTGAATTATTAAATAAAGACAGTAGTTATTTTAACATATGATCCCTCAATATGTTGCTATTTAAGTGCCAATCAAAATAAGGAAAAAGTTAGGTGCAGATACTGAAAATTAATGAGCGTTAAAGTCGGAACAACATAATATCGTTTTTGAAAGTGTACATAAAATTTGAATGCTCCAAAGAATGGTTCAGTATAACCACAGGTATAACTTTATATTCGTGACGTAAATTCAGTCAACTACCCTGTTCTGTTTGAACTGAGTGAATTCACGTCACAACTTCAAATAAGCATAACTTCGTTTGTTGTTGTTCAATCGAAAAGCTACGTACATCAAATTGTGGGTAATTGTTTTCTTTACAACTATTTTGAAGACATTGATATTCTATTTCCACAGAGAGAACAGGAAATCAAAGATGTATGTACTTAAGTCGGAAATGGGTAATTCTAGCGTGAATTCACGTCACAAAAGTAATTAATCACAACAAAAATAACTTAAATTTTAAAATGACCAAATTATATTCATTTTGAAGGAAATTCAATTTGCGACCGTTTGCTACAATTTTTTTCATTTTCAAGTAAATTGGTTGACTTCTAGAATGATAACAGTGCAGAAAAGTCCGGAAAAGCGATTTCACGTCACGGTGGAATGTGTCTTATATGTTGTTTTTGTGCCAAAGGAGAACAATCGGCTACATTTGTTATAACTTCGCCCAAATTCAACTTTGAGACTTTTGAGCTTGATACTTTAAAGCCCATACCAAATAGTATTTTAAAACATGTTAAGTCTGCAGATTCTATCGAAAACTTTACAAAAGATAGAAATAAAAGTGGTCAAAATCACCACAAATCGGTTTGTGCTAATGTAATTTTGTATTGATTCACTGTAAAAGAAAACTATAGAAAAAATGAAAATTAATTATAATTAGATTTGCTTCTAAATTGTGTTTATAATGTTCATTTAAATCGTGCTCAGACATTATAGAACACCCTGTAGCTGCTCCATTCTCAATTTTTTATCACATTTTAAGAAGAACTGTCAAATGAATAGAGTGTAGTTGATCTAGAATTTAGTCAACAAGACCTCAGCTCAGCCATTTTAAGACCTAGAGAGCTGAAATTTGGCATGGATGCTTATTAGGACCAGGAATGATGAAACATTTTTTTTAGATTTTCGGAAGACCCCTTTCGAAGGGAGTCGTTCATACAAGACAAATATTATTTTAGCGATATTTGCACTATTATACATCAGAATGAGATGGAAATTTGCACATCAGTGTTTTGAGGGACGAGCAATCGATTCAAGGTAACAATGTTAGAAACATGGGGTCGTCGATATCATCTGTTGGACTTTTTTGCGATATTGGCGTTATTATGCATCGGATTGTGATGAAAATTAGCACATGAATGTTTTGTAGGATGCTCTATTACTTTCAGTTTTCAAATTTTGGGTCAAGGGTCGGCCAAAGTGGTTGTCTATATTGTTTGTTCACTGTTTTTGCGATATTGTCTTGATTAAGCATAGGATTGTAATGATTGTTGGCCAATAGGAGTTTTAAAGTAAAGGTAATTGATTTCAAATGTCAAATTTTGAATCGTGAACCAAAAAAGGTGGTCTATATTAGTTGATCACTGTTTTCAATTTACTGACGTTACTATACATATGCTTTTAATTAAAACATCATACAAGGGAGTTTTGTGGGAAGTTAAATTGGATGGTATAAGAGGTCGACCACATTTAAAGTTCAGTGTTTTGTGCAGTAATTTTGTGGGAAGCAGCCGAATGATACTTGGTGTTGCGGATATAGTTGAAGCAAAACACCGATTCTCAATAGCAGATGCTTCAAACTGCAATATATATATCTAATTCATTTCAAAGGGTTGTTAATAACATAAATGATGTGCCGACTTACAATTTAAGTGTATGCTAGCGATATTTCCACACAATTCCAATATTTCTCCGCGGTTATGCTATCACATCCGATTTACTGTGGAATCATAAGTATGTTGGTAAGTGAACCTAGTATTCTATCTGACTATGCATAAGCGAATTATCTGTGCCCTTACCGTGTGAGGATTAACTATTTCTTTATAGTTTCCTTTTAATCGTACGGATTAACTGTGGCACTAAAGTGTAAACAATAACTGTTTCGTGATGCGGCTGGAGAAATTAAGTTTAAGCTATTTAGTTTTAAATATATAGTGGTTTTGCAAGTAAGTATACCTAGAACATCTAATCCATCTAAGCGACTCAAGCGAACACGTTTTACAATGCTTTATCGTCCATTTGACGTATCTCTGTTGTGTTACTCTATTCTTATACATAGTGGTCGAACGATGAAGTCGCCGAAACTCACTCATCCGAAATCGGCACAGTGGGTTCGTCAACATCCTCCTCCCCGTGTAGTCTCGGGGACTTCCGGTCGTCCGTCGGGAGTGCTGCACGTACATCAAGAAGGGCTAGGCTGGTGGCTGGGCGGCGGATGATTCCATTGCTTGTTTGAACGAGCGCCTGTCGAACTTGACCGTCAGTTCCGGGGTAGACCTCCAAAAGGCGCCCACGTTCCCAACCATTACGATGATTTTTGTTTACCAAAATAACCAAGTCTCCTGCTTCCAGTGGTTTCACCGAGTCAAACCATTTAGTTCTGCGTGCAATCGTGGGTAAATATTCCTTTATCCATCGGCTCCAGAAAATATCAGTCAACGTTTGCGCCAGGCGCCAACTGTCACGCAACATACGCACGTCGGAGTGAATTGTGCTAGGAGGCTGCACTATACCCTTTTCCCCGTATAAAAGAAAGTGGTTTGGCGTAAGGGCTTCGGCATCGGCATGATCAAGTGGGACATACGTTAATGGGCGCGAGTTGACGATCGATTCTGCCGCAAGAGCGACCGTTTCCAGGACTTCGTCACTAGGATGTTGTTGATGATTTCCGATCGCTTCCATCGCCTCCTTTATTGACCGCACCATTCGTTCCCAGGAACCGCCCATATGAGGAGATAGAGGCGGATTGAAATACCATTGGGTATTAGTATTTGTAAATGTAACTGCACATTCTTTACTGATATTTTGAATTGTCTCTCGCAGGATGTTGCTGGCGCCCCGAAAATTGGTACCATTATCGGAGTAGAAAGAAGATGGTGAGCCACGACGCGCAATGAACCGACGAATTGCTAATATGCAGGAACTTGTGGAGAGGTTACAGACAATTTCAACGTGTACTGCTCGAATGGTGAGGCAGGTAAAAAGGCAAACCCAACGCTTCACTAGGCTGCGACCCTGCTTGGCCAGAAGTGGCCCAAAATAATCAACTCCAGTATGGGTGAAAGGCTTGATGTATGGAGTCAAACGAGCTGCTGGTAAGGGAGCCATCCTTGGCGGCCGTGGTCGGGCTTTGCGAATACGACAAAGCATACAGTTTTTTGCTACTCGACGAACAGCCACACGCAAGTTGGGGATTCTAAACTTTTGGTGAATCTCATTGCAAACTGTCTCGTTATTTCGATGAAGGAATAATTGGTGATAGTTGAAGATAAGCAGATTGGTTAAATGATGATTTTTCGGTAATATGATAGGATACTTCGTTTCAACTGCTGTGCTAGGTGCGGCTCCTATTCTGCTATCCATCCTTATCACTCCGGCTTGGTCCATGAAGGGTGAAAAAATGTAGAGCGCACTAGATTTCGGTATTTGTTCGGAGTTGGTTCCGTTCAAGTGGCCTTGCAGTATAAGATATTCCTCAGGATAAGCGTCGAGTTGGGTTTGTTTCCATAAGAACGTCTCTGCTTCTAACAATTCGACAGCACTAAATACACCGTAAATGGAAGCTTTTTTGAACCTTTTTGCCGCTCGTAAGACACTTGCTGTAACCCGTAGAAGTCTGGTCCACTGTGTGAAGCGTGTAACGTTGATAAGGGCAAACGGTGCTTCATCATGATGGAGAAAGGCGGATCGGAGCTCGTCTTCTGGTAGGGGATAATTTTTTCGATGTGATGGCCAAGACTCTTCGGATTGATTGAGAAACTCGGGTCCGGAAAACCATCGATGAGTCGGACTAAAACTGGGTCCATTTCCCCACTTGGTGGCGTCATCGGCCACATTCTGTTTGGAAGGTACGTAGTGCCATTCTGAAATCGATGTTTTCGCCAGGATTTCTCCTACTCGAAAGGTTACAAATTGATGGTAGCGTCGGCTGTCTGATCGTAACCATGCAAGAACTGTGTTTGAATCGGACCATAGATATTTGCGTGAAATCGGGAGTTCTAAAGTTTCAGACAATGTTTCAATCATGCGAGCACCCATCAAAGCTGCTTGCAGCTCCGATCGGGGCATGGATATCGGCTTTAAGGGAGCTACTTTGGTTTTGGCTGAAACCAAGACACAATGAGGATGTCCGTTAGAAATAATACGCAAGTAAGCTACAGAGGCAAAAGCAGACTCGCTAGCGTCGACAAAAACATGCAATTGCAGACCGTTGAGATCAACACTAGGGATTCCAGGAAAAAAGTAGCGAGGGACACTGACTTCGTAGAGTTTTGCCAAAAGTTCCGTCCATCGGTGCCATTTTTCTCGCAGCTCTTCAGGCATAGTGTCATCCCAATCTGACCCATACTTCCAAAGTTCCTGCATTATAATTTTGCCGTGGACTACAAAGTGGGCGATCAGTCCCAGAGGGTCAAACAGGCTCATAACTGTGCGTAGTACTTCTCTTTTAGTCGGCGTGTGCTCGGGTTTTAAAATCTGCTCGATAGCTGGCTGCATAGAAGTGCTAAAGGTGAAAAAATCTTGTTGAGGTTTCCACATCATTCCCAATACTCGTTCTGCCTTTTCGGGTTCTTCCACTCCGGGTTCTAAGTTCAAATGTTTGATGCTGTGAGGGTATGGGACACCAATTTTTTCGAGTACTTCTGGGGCATTTGATAGAAAGTTGCGGATTTCAAAACCCCCTAGAGCATGCACATGGCGGACTTCATTAATCTGTCGCACGGCTTCATCAATTGTATCCACACTGGCAAGATAGTCGTCGACGTAGTGTCGGTTTACAATAGCATCAGCAGCTCGTGGATATTGTGCAGCAAATTCCTCGGCGTTTTTGTTTTTTATGTATTGTGCAATGCAGGGAGAACAGGAAGCGCCGAACGTAGCGACGTCCATCACATAAGTTTGTGGTGTTTCTTCATTTTGATCGCGGAAAAGGAACCGTTGAGCCTGCTTATCTTCGGCTCTTATGTTCACCTGGTGAAACATCTCCTTTATGTCCCCGCAGATGGCAACAGTTCTTTGGCGGAAACGCAGGAGTACAACCGGAAGTGACGTCACCATATCAGGGCCTTTCATCAACATGTCGTTGAGAGACACTCCATTTGTTTTGGCAGCAGCATCCCAAATCAATCGCACCTTTTCCGGTTTCTTGGGATTCCGCACAATCCCCAGTGGTAGGTACCATGTTTTATCTGGATTAGTTTCATTCAACTCTTTATTGGTAATTTTGTGAGCATAACCATTTTTCAAGTAGTTGGCGATTTGCGCTCGGACAACTTCGTACAGCTCAGGATCTTTAAGCAAGCGTTTATTTAAGCTTGCTTCGCGACGAGCTGCCGTGGGATAGGTATCTGGGAAACAACGATGTTTGAATTTCCACAGGAGCCCGGTTTCAAAACGATTGCCTACACGCCGCGTTGTTTGTTGGAGAATTTCTAAAGCTCCTTTTTCTAACGTTGATTCAGGGTCTTTTACCACGAGAGTTTCTTCCAATTTAAGAAAACGGCCAAGTAAATCGTGTAGCTGCTGGTTTCCAAATTGCTGCTCCAAGTGTACATGTATGTTAACTTCGTCGTTCGGTGTCTGCATCTGCTTACCATACACACACCATCCTAGACGCGTCTTGGCTGCTATCGGTTCATCGTGTCGACCCTCTCGAATGGTTACGGGCGTTAAAAGACTCACGTGCTCGATTCCAACGATAAGCATAGGCCTAACGTCCATGTAACTGCTTAATGGAAGACCTTTAAGATGAGGATAATCTTCCTGCATTTCATTGTAATTGAATGATTGTTCGGGTAGCTTTAATTGTTTCACTGTTCGAACATTTTTCATCATGAATTTTGTTGCAGAGTTCTGGCCAGAGATTTGCACGGAAATTCTCCTGGATTCTTTTTCTTCACGTGAAACGTCGCTGGTCCAGGTCAGCCATAGGGGATCAACGAATCCTGTTACACCTAGTTTCGTTGCGATAGAGGCGTCCATCAACGTCGATGAGGAACCATCGTCAAGAAACGCGAAAGTCTTCACACTTTTTCCATTATGGTGTAAGTTCACTGGTAGATATCGAAACAGTACGAATGACGACCCGTAGTGATGGTTTTGGTAGGAACACTCTCCCTGCGGTCTGGATGGCTCTTCCGTTTTTCGTGCGTTCTTAGCGATAACTCCGGAGTGTAACAAGGCATGGTGTCGATTCCTACAGCCTTCAACGCCACACACTCTTCTAGAGCGGCAGGGTCCTTTCTTATGCGGTACCAAGCAAGTTTGACACATTCCCCTCCGCTTTACCGCCGCCCACCGCCCATCCAGGTCCAGAGTCTGGAATTGCCCACAATAAATAACTTCGTGGCTGGGATCATTACAGTAAGAACAACGCTTTGAGGGAGTGGGATCGCCTTCCGAATCTTCGTCGACCGTTGAGTTTTCTAGATGGACGTTGAGTTTTTGTTTGTCGCGCCCGGTTTTCGACGTCTTCTCCGTAGTAAACGGCATACCGTAGGGCATAACAACATCAGAGGCCGTTTCGATCTGTTCCGACATAAAGTCACTAAAAGTCGCCAGGTTGACTTGAGAAAACTGTCGCTTATAACGGGCCCATTCCATTTTTGTTGGTGGTGGTAGTTTTTCCACGAGCTCGAACAGTAACATCGGATTCCATATATGTTCCACCAAATTTGCGACGCTCATTTCGTCTACGGCGTTTTTAACGGCGAGCCCGTATGTAATGAGTGACCTTAGATTTTCCTGTTTTGGCGGGGGCGTACGACGTAGCTTTTGTAACATAGAAAAAAGTAAAATTTCCGGACGTCCATAAAGCATCTGAAGTGTGTCCATGATGTACGGAACCGAGTCTGGGAACTGTAATTTACTTTTCACTGCTTCTAGTGCCTCACCTTGCAAGCATCGCTGCAATCTGGCTAGGTTTTCGACATGAGTGAAACCACACGATTCTGTGCTGTTTCTGAAGGTTCCAAAAAATAGAGGCCAATCATAGGGATTGCCTGTGAAAGTTGGAAGTTCTCGATTCATTATTTGACGTGCGGCGAGTTGGGAATTGGTGACACCTTGATGCTGTATTATCTGTTCCGTTGGTCCCATTTCAGGTCGTTGAAAATCGGTCGTCGAATTCACATTCTGAGGGACTGCACCTTCGGGGTGGTTAAGAAAGGGTTGAACATTCCGTCGAGTTAAACTCACAGGTCCATGATTAGCAATTGGAACCGAGGGCTTGGATTGGTAAGATCCTGTTGTGACTGTCGGTATAGGAACGGAATTGCCAGGTTGTGTAATCCAAGTAACTCGTGCAGTGTTGTTGATGGGGACATAAGACGGATAAGGGGAATGCGCTACTCGAGAATCCCTGTAGGTGTGTTCTCCGGAAAGGTGGAACTGCGAATTGACGATTGAAGAGGAGGAAGCAACTGGGTATGTGTGAATACCTTGTTCCTCGGGTATAGCGGACAGAGGTCTTCGATCACCCACGGGAAGCATAGGATCTCCTATTCCGGAAATTCCTGACAGACTGTCAAAGGATACTGGAAGGCCGCTAATATCTGTGTATTGAACACCTTTGCTTGCGGAAAACGGTAGATGTCCTGTCAATTCAGTAAGGCTAATCGATGTCGGTTCGCCGAGATGCGTTGCACTAGAGCTCACCTGTGCCTGTTGAAATGTCTCGGGTAAACTCACTCTCGGTACCAAACGAGATCTGCTAGTCTCAGTAGTATGCAAGGTTCCTATTCTTAGATCCGACAAACTACCACACAGACTAGGAAGAACTACGGCGGGAATGGGAGGATGAGTGGTGCTGGGATACGGTGTGGAGGCCGACTTCGGTACCAGCGGTATGGCAGGTGGACTCCCCATGTTGACGATAGCGTTCTCCTTCGCCAATAGCGTCGAAGCTGATTTTGCATGTGGTCTCGGCTTATTGGTAGTAGGTGGCGGTGGAAACTCCCATGCTTTTACGCGTTCCGCTGTTTCTTTCACAGGTTCCTGGGTCAACCATCCCTCTACAATTCGCCTACTTCTGCCACCACTGGAATTACTCCTGTCACTTCTGTCGCTTGGAGATCCCTCTCGTCGAACGTCGTATTTTTGCTTTACATAATCCTGCTTTATTGCTACTCTTTTCCTACGGAAGGCTCTCCTTTCTGCTTCCTCTTCATCTAAAGCCTGTAGCTCTATTTGCTGTTGTTCTTCCAACATCTGCAAATTTTCATCCACGCGTGACGATCGTCTACTGGTCCGTGAACGAGCTTTGGATGGATCTTTAGCCTTATCTTTAGCACAACATGTATTACACTACCAGGATTTATCCTTAACTGACGCATTTACGCCAGCACAATCGAAGTGGGCCCATGCTGAGCAATCATCGCAACCAACAAGGTTATCAGCACTATCCGTACGAGTGCACATGAAGCAATTGTGTGCTCCAGTAGCTTCAGCTCCGGTGACGGTGACCTCTGTTGGTTGGTCCATCTCCGAACGAGCATCACCTTGGGTATTGGCCATGGTAATTAAATTTTTGAAGTTTGTTGCGGATATAGTTGAAGCAAAACACCGATTCTCAATAGCAGATGCTTCAAACTGCAATATATATATCTAATTCATTTCAAAGGGTTGTTAATAACATAAATGATGTGCCGACTTACAATTTAAGTGTATGCTAGCGATATTTCCACACAATTCCAATATTTCTCCGCGGTTATGCTATCACATCCGATTTACTGTGGAATCATAAGTATGTTGGTAAGTGAACCTAGTATTCTATCTGACTATGCATAAGCGAATTATCTGTGCCCTTACCGTGTGAGGATTAACTATTTCTTTATAGTTTCCTTTTAATCGTACGGATTAACTGTGGCACTAAAGTGTAAACAATAACTGTTTCGTGATGCGGCTGGAGAAATTAAGTTTAAGCTATTTAGTTTTAAATATATAGTGGTTTTGCAAGTAAGTATACCTAGAACATCTAATCCATCTAAGCGACTCAAGCGAACACGTTTTACAATGCTTTATCGTCCATTTGACGTATCTCTGTTGTGTTACTCTATTCTTATACATAGTGGTCGAACGATGAAGTCGCCGAAACTCACTCATCCGAAATCGGCACAGTGGGTTCGTCAACACTTGGTATCTGATTTTGGTGTGAAGGTCAAGAACATATAAACAAATAGTTTAAGTTTCTGAGAAACTCTCTAATAAATTTGATTAAAAAGCCAATCAACCTCTTGATTTGAATTTCAAACTGAAGGACAAGAAAAAGTAACGACTTCAAACACTGTAGAATGTTTTGAATTAAAAGCGAAGCGAAGTTCGTACGGGATTAGCTAGTTGTTTATAATGTCTAATGCATTTTAAAATTTTCTGTGAGTTTATTGAAATCCTAATTACAACCAAAACAGATATAAGCCGTCAACCTACACCATCCAAGAACGAAACCATCGAAACTATCAAACGACACGTGCTTTTTTCACACCACCTCGTTTTGCCTCCCAAATTACAATGGTAGAGCAACGAAAAAAAAACTTAGGTTAGAGAAGTTCATCGCCGCAAGTCTTATTTGCCGCAGCTCGCGGGCTCCCTCAATTTTATGGGCCCATGATGATGGCGTGAGGTGTTACTCCTTTATTGCTGCTCAAATTGCCCAAATAGACACCACACGCGGACTAACTGCGAGTCTACCCCTGCCAAGGAGGTCTCCAACAGCTGAACTCCAGTAGCCCGCGAACGAAGATCGGTCACCTTAGTCCGGCTGCTAGGAAGTTTAAAGGCCTCAAGCCCGTCCACGTCTATGCGGTTTGCTGCTGCCCGGGCGATGGAAGATCTCTGTTGTTGGTCTCTAATCGGTTGCCGTTTTGCTCCTCATTGATGAACAACAGCAGTCATTCAGTCAGTCAGTCAGCCAGCCAG
Organism: Uranotaenia lowii; assembly: GCF_029784155.1. NCBI lineage: Eukaryota > Metazoa > Arthropoda > Insecta > Diptera > Culicidae > Uranotaenia > Uranotaenia lowii. Next base: position 109,469,468 of record NC_073692.1, read on the forward strand.
CTAGCTAGTCAGCAGTATTCCGTTTTTTTTTGTTTCGGTCGAATCATTTAACCAGCAATAAAACGATTCATTCAAGTAGCCGCAAGTTCTGGGAAGTGCTCCTACATAAATGATGGTGTTCATTGAAGATGTTCAACGGTCTTCGTTCGCTCGCTTGGGAGGTTTCCTAGAGGTGATTTTGCTTTGCCTCTTTTCCTCGCTGCCTGGTTCAAAGTTGGGTTGATGCTCACGATGTGCTTATAGTGATTATCTTGGGTTGTTTTTGGCTTAAGTCATAGGTCGGGTCGGGGAGCGGAAATTATCCCTCTTGTTAGATCATTACTTTTATTCGGTTTTTTTTTCGGATACGCTCTGCCTGTCGTTTTAGGAGTCGTAAAACGGTGTAAGTAATGGCGTGTGTTTTATTGCGCAAAATTTAGTTTAACGTCTTAATTGACGAGCACGATAATATCCTGTTTTAAGAGTCCTTTTTTAACACATTTGATTATGAATTTGATTTTCTTTTTTTTATCATGACTGAAGGCTAGCTGCTGCGAGCCTGCAATTGATTTGAAAATTTTTCTTTCAATTGTCATATTGAGACAACATTTGAAAATGATCTTTAATCAGTACCTAGCAAAAATGCTGTTAACATTTGCTTAGCAGGTGTATTTAAACAGGATGGAAATTAAATTTGATGCATGCAGGTAAAATACTGATATTTTTTGTATTGACTCAATGAAACTACAGAATTTTCAGTAAGCATTACCGAAATTTTGGTAAAAAATATTTTGGTGAAATTCACCGATTGTTGGGAAAAAATTACTTATTCTTCGGTAGAAATTACCGAATATTCGGTAAAAAGAACCGATTCTTCGGTAAAAATAACCAATTTTAAGGTACATATTACCAAAATTTAAAAGCTTTTCGGTGAAAAAACTGTAAAACTAACCTCAAACAACAATTTTTTGTTAGTTCCAGAACTCGTAAGCTGAACAGCCGGTACTGAGGCTATGAGACAGATGATTTCTGATGGATGACAAAACTTATGAAAACCCCCTGTTTAAAACCAATTCCAGCATTTGAATTCTGTAACATGTCTGCTCGTGGCTTGGTGCCTAGCATATAAAAGTATGTAGGGGAGATAAGGGCATAATGGCCACTTGAGTGCCCCAAATGACCCGACTTTTGAAAAAGTTATGCCCTGCAGGCTAAAATTGATCCTAGGCCTAGTACAAAATCTCATGCCAAATTTGGGCCAGATCGGATCACGAGAAGGGGTCGCTCAACAAGCCTGAAGTTTGTGTGGGATTTTGAGACATTTTGAGAAACATGAAAAACCAGTTTTTCATCAATAATTTGGATTCCGTCGGACGATTTTTTTCGAAAATGGTTTTTCTTAAAGCCTAAACTATGAAAAATGTTTCATCCGAAGACTGCATTTTGATAAGAGTTAAGATAAAATAGTTATTAAGCTTCAAAACTTTTTTTTTACGGTGGTATTCATCACGGTTAATAAGGCGTCAATATGTTTAAACGCCCCGACTCATTAACAGTGATGAATACCATCCTTAAAAAAGTTAGCCCATTTTTGAAGCCTAATAACTTTTTTATGTTAACTCTTATAGATATACAGTCTTCGGATGAAATATTTTAAATAGTTTAGGCTTTAACCCTTCATTTAATGATTTTTATTTTTCCTTAAAAATCATTTTAAACAGCTGGAAATGATGAGTACATCATGAAAAAAATTAAAATAAAATACGATTTTTCACTTTTTTCACACATTAATTGTTGCAAATTTGATACTTTATGAAACGAAGGGTTAAGGAAACCCGTTTTCAAAATAAATCGGCCGACGGGAACCAAAGTTATTGATGAAGTACTGGTTTTTCATGTTTCATCCAAACAAAATGTCTGAAAATCACATACAAACTTCAGGCTCGTTGAGCGACCCTTTCCCGTGATCCGATCTGGCCCAAATTCGGCATGAGATCTTGTACTAGGCCTAGGATCAATTTTAGCCTGCAGCGCATAACATTTCACAGGTTTTGAATTTCCCATACAAATTTGGGGCAGGCTAATGGCCACCTTAAGGAAAACGAATATTTCACCATAGAAAACCAGCTATAATATGTGACTTACATCATTGTTTCGTGTTCAGACACTAAAAAGGTCTAATTCATAACTGTATCGTACTTGACAAAGTAGATAAAAATGTTTAAAAATGTATTTTAAAAATTTTTGCCGAAAGCTGAAAATCAGTCACTGTAGAGGCATAATGAGAACCCCCACTGGTACAGTATAAGCAACATTAATCGGGGCACTATGAGCGTTTTCTGTTGTGGAATCTAGCAGCGAATTTCACTCGAAGAAGTCAACTGAATACTAGAGCTACAGCTTGAATTGTTTCGTTTGACGATGTGGCCTATTGGTTAGATGTTGAAGAGATAATCAGAAGGCTCGAGTTCGATTCCTGTTCGAGGTGACCGAGGTGAAGCGAAAATCCATCAAACAAAGCAAACACAATTGTGCTCTGTTCGCCCCGAGTCAACAAGTTAAAGTAAAAACGCGTTTAAAAATTGATTTAAGTGAAAAATAAAAACAAATATTGATGGTGAAAATTGTGGAACAATGGAATATCATGTTGCAGTACGTACATTTTAGATCAAGACGATTCAAAGATCATATAAGCTTATATACTGGTGCTTGAAAATTATAATTTTTTCGTCAGTTGAGAACCAAGATGATTATGTATAAATATTTGTGTAAAGATAATAAGATTTCTTTTTTTGTGAATAATTAATACTATAGAAAGTACGGAACTATTCCCAAAAGCGCCGATGTGGTCTAGTGGATAGGCTGGCGCGAGTCTGGTTTTGGTATGCCAGGCCACACAGCGGTCAATCCGAAAACTTTTTCCACAAATCTTCATGACCGCGCTTCGAAAATCATAAATTTCATAACGAACGACACATTCCTGCCCTCCATAAATGAAGTTTGGGAATAAAACTAGAAGAAAGCGCATTTTGACTGGTCACGGCCCGAGTGTCCATGGTGGAATTAATTTTGCTTATTAAAAGAACTAGAGAAATTAAAAAATACACAGATTTGTAAAGATGCAACATTCATGAAAGGTCGTTTTTTTTGCGAATTTTTAAAACGAAGTGTTTAGTTAAAAGATATTCAACAAACAAAGTGTCAAACCAGTCATTTTGACTGGTGCGGTCTTTCTAGTGTTAACTTTTAATTTACAAAGATAAGTATACTACATATACTAGTACACTACGGTTCGTTAAATTGTTCAAAAATGCAAAAATAACTGTTTTAGTAAAATAATTATACATTAAACAAATGGGTGTGCCTGTATTTCATTTTAATTCATAGGATTACAAAGGATTACAAAGTCACGATAAACAAAAATTTGCATCTATTCAGTTTCTGGTTGGATTATTTAGTGAAAGTTATCAGAAATTGATAAAACTTGAGCTAAAGTTGCAATAAAGTAAGTCGGAAAAAACATTTTTGCAAATGCAAAAATAAAGCTTTCAAACAAATTAAGCTTAGTTTAGCTTGATTAACTACTCACATCCACCTTAAGTCATTGAACCTGAAATGCCGCCTTAAACTATTACTGAAACTGATTTGATACTCTTGTGTTTGACTTTATTCCGTCATCAATAATAATTAAACATTTCGGATTCCATAACCGCAGGCGTGAATAGGTAGAACGAATTCCCATCGCCAATGGTTGCTACTCCATGATTGACCAAGGCCATAAATTTTGTCCAGAGGTCAAAAGAACCGTGTCTGGGATTGGCAGCATATTCTCAATGAACAAAACTGATGCTCTTTCTTTATATATCAATAACGGCGCCGGCCACGTCCTAGTAGTCAATAGATAGAGGAAAATAAGAGAAAAAGGATGAAAGAAAATAAACTTATGCTTTAGGACCAAGGTCACCTCTGCATCCTAGCAAAACAATTTTGGTGTGGATGTTGGGAAAAAGGATATGATCAGGAGACACTTTTGACAAGTGTAAAGATCTTATTTTTGATACCTATTTCCCTATGCTTCTTTTGTTTACTATCAGAATCCTATTATTTTAAAAATTTGAAAAGAATTCGGCTGTCGCCATCTACCCAGAGACCCGCCGAGTACGCCGAATGTTTGGAGAAAAGGTTCTGACATGGGATGAAGTCGCATGAGATTTCTTCTCTTAATCTTCTAAGCTCTCTACAAAAACTTCTGTCCATATGAAGAGGTCATATTTAAATTTATCAAGAAGTTTAGATATACATACTTTTTGCATTTAGTTCTTATACTTAGGTAAGAAAAGTTATTACCTTTCGATATCTTGAGACTTGGTTTGACCAATCAATACTTTTTGATAAAATTTGTTCATAAAATTGTATTGCATTTCCCAGCACAAAAATAATGCGGCATTCAATGGAAAATGGAATTTAGACTTGTCTTATTTTTCCTACTGAACTTGCTTGGCTGCCTTTTTTTAAATCTTTTTTCAGATGGTCAAACTTCGAAGAAACAATCAATGTTCAGTAATTTACAAAATGTCCGTTGTAAACTGAAGAAAATGATAATAAAGAAAAACACTTATCATCATGAGTCCTGCGAAGATTACCGTCTTTCACGAATGAATATGATCCAGGGCCAGTCTGGAAGGCGTAGGGATAGTTTCCTAAACTCAGCTTAGCACAAATCTCAATTCTTCAAGAATAATTTCATTTTCGAGAGCACAAATTTGCATTTGCAGAAACAAAAACACCCGTCATAAACGGTCACAGCCTACCAAGTCCCCAATAAAGCTTTCAAACAAATTAATTAGAAAAACAAAACGTTATTTCATGACAAAGCGATACACGAAATAAAATTGCATGTTTTAGAAGAATCATCCCCTTCTTTTGGCCGATACACCATATTGCGGAGTGATCTCAAACATTTGATCGATAGTTGTTTCAATTCAAATTTTTTACACAAAAATTCGAAGGGATTTAAACTAGAAATCAAGTTCAATTGGAATTTTGAAACTTGGTCCACCACACTCTGAAGCATTCGGGTTTCTAAAGCTATGATTATTTTGTATGCGAGCATATCATTTCATTGATAGCTACGTTACAAGAGCTCGGATATGCAAATCTTTAGCAGCGTTGTGTTGCCTATCTTGCCTACTTTTTCAGATTTTTAAGTAATTGAGATATTAACGATGCAAGAAGACATGGTTAAAAATTTTTTTGAACAATTATCTTAGAAATTATCCATTGTTAGCTTGAAAACTCATGGAACGTTGATTTTCTGATTTTTTTTTGCCAAAATTGTTGAGAAGTATTAGAAGCAACTCTAGGATGCTCACGAAGTTCAAAAGAAGCATCGAAGTGAAACCCTTGATCAAAACTTTGGTAAAATGTCTATGGTTATATGGAATAACTGGATGCAAACCCCTTAACTATGCAGTAAATCCGTTTCCTTCAGAAAAAAGTATTGTCTAACTAGTAGACACCAAGTAAATACCAATCAGTGCAACCGGTTTTTACGCAATCGACAGATGTATTCTGATAAACAAGAAAATTTAGGTTAAAACCAAATTTAAGAGGCAAATTTTTCAAGATGCCTACTCATGAAAAGGTTCCAACTAGATTCTAATTGGTTTTCCAGGTGAATTTTTGAAAATATCAAGATTTTGCAGAAGTTTTGCAGAAACAATTCTGTGGTAAAAATAGTAGATCCATACATGACTGAAAATTTTTACAAAGATAAAATAGAGATTTTATTATAAAGTGGCAGTATTTCTTGTAAACTACGATAAATATTTTTTTATATATTTTTACATTAAATACCTAATAGGATATTATGTTAACACCTTCATTTTCTCCTTATAAAGTTTTTCGATCAAATGAATAGTTTTAAGAATAGACTCGGTAGGCTGTGACCGTCAATAACGGAAGTGTTTTTTTCAGCAGAAAATTTTTCAAGTGCTCTCGGGAAGCGTTTATTTCGCATGTCAAAATGGTGAAAATATTAAATTGAAAAATCATTAAGTCGTTAAAACTTCGGTGATCATTTCTGATGGACCGGGATTCACAGGAACAGGTAAAATGTTTGAAATATGAAGCGAAGATATTCCACTGGAAATGATCTGAAAATACGAATTCATCAGCGAAAAAAGGCAACCAAAACAACGGAGCAGTACATTCAGCTGGATGAAGAAAGATAGCTGGATATTTGGAATGGAGTATATATTTCATTTATAGGGATGTTATTACCGGATGGTTCATCGACAAATCGAAGCTAAGTATCTGTTTTTATTTATTTTCATTGCTTGAATGCTGGCGAGCCTTAGCAGAGGTGCATGGGCACAAGACTTTGACTGATTAGGATCAACAATTTTGGTCAAGCTTTTTTTTCTTTCAATGTGCTTGGGCCACAGGCGGATCCATTTTGCGAGATTTTTGTACATTTTCTATTGTCTGTTAAAGGTCCATTTCGTAGAACAGATTGGAGCATTCTTTCAAATGTGTTGTTTTTATTATCCAAATTGTTTCTCTTACTTTGCCTCTTTCTAAAAATTACCAATGAGATCCAACTTAGCAATTTCATTCTAGCATATTATTATCGTTAATAACTATTTTTGTTTTGAATAGATCATAGTTGATAGTAGGGTTAACCATTTTTAAGATTTTTTTTTTAAGTAATTTGCTTTTTGCATAAGATAGTAGTCAAGTAGATAGGACATAAAAATTTTGACAAACATCAATGTTACACAACAAAAATGAAAAATAATTATTTTATAGTTTGGAATATTATCGTTGAAATTTTATCGAAACCTTCTAATAAACGTTCTTACACAAAAAATTGAATTCCCCGAGACGATTAAACCTACAAATCGAAAAACAATAACATTAAAATATTTGAAATTAAAAGTCTTCACATTTGAAGGCAAAATTTAACCTTTCCAAAATAATCACCGTATATTTGCTTACAACATTTTATTGTTCAGGTTGAAAAACAAAAGTAATCTACTCATCCCTCTCAAATCTGAACGAGTTTAGGTATTGCTGATTTCGTTGAATTAGTTAATGAGTGAAATGCAGAATAGAAGTTTATTTGTAGGAATGTTCAATTTTTTTTTAAGTACAATTTGGATATGAGGATTTAAATTTGGATATGGTATGATGATGGATGTGAATATGATTTAAAAAACTGACGGAAGTGGTTTAAAAAAGTCGAAATTATGGTTTTCAACTGCAAATGATTTCTAAGATAAGCTTATTGAAAAATTAAAAGATCTCCATGACATGTCGAGAGTGATAAGTAGCTGTACCTGCAAATTCATTAAATTTCGAAACATAAATTAGTTAACCAACAGTCAAGAAAAAAAAGTCAAATATTGTGTTGAATAGTAATCGAAAAATTAAGGCTTTTTAATAATTTTAACGATTAGAGATTTCTTCTATAATGGATATTTTTAGGAAATCCTTGAAAAATAAATATTTTTTTGAATATTTTATTAATAAAACACCTATGTTAAACAGTGTTGGAAATACAAACAATTAGGCAATAAATTAGGGTCTCAGTTTTAGCAGATTTACTTGGTTTACTAGATCGCACTAGTCAAAATTGTTTCCTGATCATATCCTTTAACCCACACTCCCAAAAAATTATTTGCTAGGATGCAGAGGTGACCTCGGTCCTAAAGCACGAGTTATATCTTTTATCCCTTTCTCTCTTTTCCAATCTATCTTTTGACTACTAGGACGTGGCCGGCGCCGTTATTGATGATTAAAGAGAGAGCATCAGTTTCGGGCATTGTGAATGTGCTGTCAGTCCCAAACACCATTCATTTGACCTTTGAACAAAATTGGTGGCCTCGGTCAATCACGGAGTAGCAACCATTGGCGATGTGGAATTCGTTCTACTGAGCCACGCCTGCGATCATGGTTCTCGAAATGCATTTATTCTAAAACATGTAACCAGTGCGTTGTGTGAGAAGCCCAAGGTCAGTGAGAATCATCGTAGTACATAAATGTAAATGTGCACAGGAAGCGCTGTGTGGAGTGGAGGCGGACCGTACCTTAAACCACCGACGCCATACGCAAATAATGGCCAAGGTAATGGACGGGCAATACGCTGACGAACAGATGGCGCTGATCGAACGCACAAATGGGCAACCATAGGCGGGCTTCGAAAAAGGCGCAATGGGGCGGAATTCCAGGATGGAGCCGAAAGTCCGGATCCGGGGCAATGGCCGACAGCTAATGCGATCACTCCACAAAGAACAGCAGAACGACACGGTACTGAGTTCTAATAAGTGCATACACGTAGTGACATAACACATTGAAACCAGGTGAGAAGTGATCGCTGCCCCGGAATCCATAGAACCATGGACAGGCCCTCCGGAATAAAAACCTAATCCGCTCTTGTTTTGTCCCATTGCGCCAACAGGACCCCTTTTTGTTTTACCGATTGGTTTTTGGAGTTCGGAGGACGTGAGGCGCGAGCTACGTATCCGGAGGCAAACCTACCGCTACACAAGGCAAGCCCCGGTTGGCCTCATCTCAACCAGGTACTAGAGTTACCACATCCAGGCAGCCGTTAACGCCGTGTGGTCCAAAGGTTGGAGAACGTCCGGGTAGGTGAAGGAGAAGGCGCGCCGAAGACCGACCGAGCAACTTACCCCGCGCCGCTGTGCAGTCCGGAAAGGAGGGCGGAAGCGAGGAAGGTACGGAGTCAGCTGCCGAAGGTGTCCCTATTGCCTCCGTCAAGGTAGGATCACAAAAGCCCGTAAGATTTGTAAAGAAAATCCCTGATATCGTCTTGTCCCTGAAAGTGCGGGTAAAGACCCATTTTGTCGACATACCACAATAAACGGGAAAGTTCGTTTCTGCGAAGCATAGTGTTTTCTTGTGCAAGCTAGAACGCGGATAGCCGGCCCTGAGGCTTCTAGAGGGGGTTCTCATTGGTGCTGGGCAGGCTAATCAACCAATAAGGTTATAAACAATAGAAATTGAACAATCATATCACTAATTAACAAATAAATGAAGAAAATATATTTCTATGAAGATCTTTCTTTTTTTTTTTAATGGTAACAGAGCATTTCGGGTTCAATGATTCAGGTGGATGTGAGTAGTCAATCAAGCTAAGCTAAGCTAAGCTAAGCTAAATGAATAGTTTTAAAAATACACAAGTTTGTAACTGCCCGGATTCTTAATGATCATAGCCTTATTTTAACCGTATTTTGAAAATGTTCTTCAAGCAAGGATAATTTTAAGAAGGCTTATATATTTCCAAATTTTCATGTTTTCGATAAGGTGAATCCAAACTTTTGGCCATGAGTCTACTTACAAAATATTGAAACAATGCCACGTCATCGACTTTTCTGGATTTTTTTTAAGTTCATGATTGATTAAAGCTTCAAAGTTGAAATCTCCCTCAAAATATCGTCGTTTACATCCCTCCAGATTAGTCAGTGCGTTTTCGCTGCCGAGAAGCTCGGAGCATGCCGTAAAGAGTTATGACTCTAAAATATGGCCCTCCGAAGCACGAAGAAGTTTATCACAAAAATTTAAACTTCCTATCCGCTGGGCATTTTCTTGCTAACACGGCTTGACCTGGCCAGGTTCTGGGTCCTGGGTCCTGATAGCTGCCAATATCTCCGATCGGCTGCGGCCCAGTGGCAGCAACTCAACTTTAGAACTCAGCAATTAGCTCCAGTACAACATCTCAACAGCAGCAGCCAGGGGTAAAAAATCTCAAAAAAGGCCAACCAAGATAGATCGGGGGTTCGATCGGTCGATTGATCGATCCTTCCGACGGGCGATTGATGATGGGTACATTCACCTGGATGCCGTTTTTTTTTTCTTCTCCGTACTCCTGTTGTTGTTGTTTTGTTTAATTCAGCTTATCGATCGATCGATCGACCGACCGTCGTTGTCGATTGGGCGAAACCAGCAAAATAAAAACCACCGAAGATGGCTCGCGGGTGTCAATCGTTTACAATGTATAGTATGGAATTTAGTTAAACGTTCCGCAGCCACGTTTTGGTCATTCCGTTTTGTGGTTATGATTCTTTTCTGGGGACCTTCTGGGATCCTGTGGCCTGTACATGATGAGAGAAAACCTTTTTCCAGAATTTGCCTTCCGGGATCCGGAGCCAGATATTGAGCACGCGTTCGGTGCCAGAAAAAATGATTCCACATTTTGTACAAATTTCGTGCAGAGATATTGTAGAGGAAATTCTTTGCTTTTTGTTTAGAAAACATGCTTCATAAGAATTTTTCATTTTCAAATGTAGTTCACGAGATCTCCAACGAATTTTTTAACACATCCAGTTCTGTATGACTACTTTCCAACTTTTTTTAATTTCGACTTTGTCATTGTTTCCCGAATCGCCAACATAGTATTTTTTTATCAAAATTGACTGCTTTTTTTGGGAAAAAAGAGGAAGAACAGTCCGTAGAATCGTCTGTGCATACGTGTGTCCCTACTCGCATGACTTTCACATACCGTAAAACGGGGTAACTTTGATCACCGAGGTAAATTTGGCCAGCTATAAACTTTTCCACATGATCATCAATAACTCAGTCTTTAGTTTGAATTTTTGAAAACTGATTTCTACGTTTGAAAGCCTATTAGTTGAGTATCAAACAGGCTAACTTTGGTTTGTATTTGAATTATTATTCTGTTAGTAAAAATCAAATTTCAAAATCTTAAAATATCTATATTTTCCAAGGCTCGCAAACAAACAGCTCTCCTTATGATACCAAATACCAAATGGATAGGAACCCTATCAAGTCCTTAACTTTGAAGAAAAAATGAAAATGAAAATAGTAGGAGGGTCTAGGGGAATGCGTGAAGAAAAAATTTCATTTGTATTTGGAAGCTCAAACTATTTAGAAAATATTATAATTTCTGCCCCTAAATGTAGGCATCATCAAGATTTTTTTCGATTATAAATCTTTTTAAAATAAAACGTTAAAAATCAAGGTTAAATTGATAAACTAGCACATGTAAATATAATGAAGGTTTTTTATATCCTTCATGATCAAGAAAACTCATAATAACCAGTGATCCATTTTACCCCGAATTACAGTACTGATAATCTTCATTTTCAACCAAATTTCAAAAATTCTTGTTGACTTTGTGCTCAATCGAATCAGTTTTAGGCGACCCTGTAATGACCTGAAAGTTTGCCTGCAAGTTTTTATGGGCAAAATGATTATTTCACAATTTGAATTTTTTTAGCAAAACTGCTAAAAAACAATGACTATTTGACGTAAAGATTCAAATATGAATAACAACATTAGCTAACATTTCAAATAACTTCAAAGCATGTATAACAAAATTCAAAGTCTTTGGATTAGGTTTTAAACATAGACGTATTTTTATATAAAACAAACAGGAAGATCAAAGTGAAAGCATAGTCTTTGTGAATTGCTTCTAACTGTTAGTAAATATGCTTACAAGTGACGGTTTTGTCCAATGATGAAAAGGAAACAGTGCAGCCAGAAATTGAAATAACAATTTACTAAGTTTCTTTAATGTTTAAATTTTAATTTTATTTATCAAAGTACAACAGTTATAATATATTGCAAACAGGAATGCGATTGCACCACAAATCTACTGGAGAGTGAAACATGAACGTTGCCAACATGTTGCCAACACCTGACCAAGATATGGAACTTTAAAAAAAAATTTTTCGTGAGAATTTTTAGACGAACAGACTCCTAAACCAGTACAGTGCCTGAGAGTGTACATTATGCGATTTTTAAATTCTCTGTAACTTATCTATCTGAGTAAATAAAGAGGGATGATTATCGAGAACTCTTAGAACTTACTATAAAATATATATTGAAAGTTTTCCAAAGAACGAGACATAATTTCGCTCATCTATGTAACCTTTACCAGTTAAAATATAACTTATTTCGAGATTGATTCTTTTTTTTTAGCAAACAAAAACATAAATTTTTTGTCATTAGTATACGTTCGATCATTGAGTTTAGTGTCAAAAACAATTGACTGGTTTTTTTAAATTGAACATTTTTTGCATGTAATTTTTTTTAAATTTCAATTTGATTTGTATGTAAACATACAAAATGTCAAATTTCATATTTATCAAAAAAAAAATGAGGGTATGAATGGGTAATGTAAGGAAACTTGATTCCTGGGATGACTTGATATCTTGGCCACATCTCGTAGCTGAAATACCTTACATTGATTTGATATTCTAGAAAAATGTGCCAAATATTTGCATTACAATTCATTGTTCCAATTATTTGACTTTGGCAGATTTTTTTTTACAAAATGTGGCCGAAAAATCCTTATGCTCAATTTTCATACGTCACTTACATGAATATATAAAAAGATAAAAAAAATTTCCAGTATGTCAAAAGTTAGAGAATGAATGTTATATTTTAAAAGCTATTGTTTTTCTCATTTTTTTTTTAAATCGAAGAGTTTTCAAAAATGTAACCTTTATGTTCAATTAGCTTAAAAAGCATATTTTCTCTGTTAATGACTTGTGGTTCTAGCTGAGAATGATATTACAGTACAACTCCGAGTAATTCGAGCCACAATTTCCATACAAAATCGATGAACAGTTGTAATTTATCACAGAGATATATTGTTATACAATTTCATCGATGTTTCTGTAAGTTTGAAGCTCAAACTTGCTGAAAAACGTTTATTAAATGGCACAACAAAATGCCATGCGCCTGGATGATGCTGTGTGAATAATCCAAGATTTCACTGTTCCGAGGTAGTCTTTTCCCCGATTAGCGAGGTTCTAATGTACTTACAATTACACCATAATTCATACTCATTCAATAAGGCCAGAACAAATATTAAATCTTTCTTTTATCACTTTCACTAAGCATCGAAAATGCCCAAATTTGAGAACTTTCACCCCCAAACCTAACTGCAATATTGACAACTAAAGTCTGTGTAAAAATCTCAGCTTGTTAGTAGGGGAAAGGCGGCGAAATGCGCATTCTAAGGAAAATATTCATTTTTCCCATATTCCAATATTTATATAGGAGTTTGAAAACTATATGCACCTGAGCGGAGATCTGTTGTTTATACGTTAGAGTATTTTTGTTGCGCATATTTATGTTTTTAGCTTTTTTTCAGTTTCACTTGCAATATTTGAGTATAGTTTAAGTGAAAATGGTAGAAACTGATGTTGACATACGTCCTGGCTGAAAATTTAGATATCACTAGTTCCTTTGTATAAAACATAGTTAAGGAAGCAAATAGGGCATATTTCATGGTAGTATTTTGTTCACATCATATCATATCATTTTTTGGTTTATCTATTTTCTCTTTATAGAAGCATTTTACCTACCTGATATGAATAGGCATTCAAAACCTTTCTCTTATTCCAATATCTTATCATTAATTACAATGCTAAAAGCATCAGTTTGTTGAATTTTTGATTTTCAAATGAATTAAAGCTTAGTGCGTTTACAAATAGGACAGTTTCGAATGCTCTTATCTCATAAACCATTTGTTAGTTCGAAATACTTTCTATGAAGGAAATGAAGGTTATCTTATGATGAATCATGAAAGAAAACTAAAAAAAAATATATTTATCGTTTTTTGTGAGCAAAATGTCTGATTTATTCTTGGTTTCTCCCTTCGATCAGCGCACACTTTTTTCAGTCATGATATTGATCAGTTTTTTCAACTTATACTTCATTTAATCTGTATTTTAGATAGCTGCATCATCCTCCTTCGATTTCTGCTTGTTTTCGGTTCAATACTTATCTTTTTAAAGAAACTAAGGGAAATTTAGTGGATACAGATGTTTTGAAATTACCAAAGCTTTTATATTTTTTAACCGCTTAAAACTTTTTAATGGAATTTCTGCTGAAAAATCTGTCAATAACAAAGTAAAACCATCATGAGATTGATCTTTAAATATAATCGGTTGGTATAGATCGTAGGTTGCGACGGGTACAATACAAAATTACTCTTTTTTTTGGTTTTCAAAAAACAGCGCAAGCCATAGCTCTTCGTTTTAAAAATTGTTGCACTTTTCCACAGGAGCAGACTTTTGGCAAATCATTTTATTTTATACAAAACAACCAGGAAATATGAACTTTAATCTGCTAGGGACCTTACCACGAGCAGACACGAGTTTGAAATAGGGTTTTCATAAATTTTGTCGTCCATCAGGAATTGCCTGTCTCATCGCATCGGTACCGGCTAAACAGCTTAAGAGCTCTGGAACTTGCAAAAAATTGTTGTTTGAGGTTGCGTTTGAATGACTCATAACTAGGCAACAGTTTCGAGTTATCGGAGTAATTTTTTTTGACATTTCAGCGACCTAAACTTAGTTTTACACTTATTAAAAATTAATAACTTTGGCATGAGACTTGACTTCCCTGATGACTCTTAACCGTAGTTGTTGATCATGTGCTTCAATCCAATGCTTGATTTGAGCTTTGTGAATGTTTTTGATAATGTTTTCATATTTTCACACCACTTATACACAGTAATTCTTTGAATAATCACCTTTTTTTTCATCTATCAATTTGAAAATGGTGGACTTCGAGGCAAATTGTGCAAAATATTTATTTTCATTTTCTTTTGCTTCGTAAATATCTCAGAAACGCGTAAATTTAAAATATCTAAAAAAATAGCTCTGATAGTCCTTTTTACAGGCAGTAAAATGCTGTTAAAATTTCGAATGTCCGATTACTTGTAAACGAGTTATAAGAAAAGGAAAGTGTCCCATTTCTAAAAGAAATAAGTTTTAGAAAAAAAAAACACACTAGTTTACAGCATTTTTGAACTTAGGAAACTGAAGGTCATTTTAATGTAAAATCTGGCACTGAATCCGAAAATGAAATTCAAAATAATCTCAGTAGAACAGTTTTTGAGTTATGCTTCGAATATGAAATTTTGGAAAAATAAAAAAAGTACAAGTACTTAGATTGAAATATCTCGGACTACATTACAGTAATTTGAAATCTCTGTTTTGCAGATTAAAGGTGAACAAATTTTCTACCGATCGTCTAGACATCATTTTTGCGCTTCATCAACAGTATTGTTGATATAGGTGCCTTCATGAAAGAAAAAAAAATATAAAAAACGCATTTTTTTAGATAAAATTTTGTTTGAGTGAAAGTTTTTGACTCGATAGTAACATTAAAAAAAATCTGATTTTTTATTGATCTTGAATGCAAATTTAAAACAAAGATTTCAAGTTATTATTTTTCAAAATCGGTTGAAAATTGAAGAAGTTACGGTTACTTTACCATAACAGTAATTTTCTGCATTTTTGAATAATTTAACGAACCGCAGTATACTAATCACAGTATAGGAAGGAATAAACATGGTAAATCTCCCTCCCTCCGAGTCAAAATTATATTTTAGCTTACTAGAAGATCACATGCCAATTTTCAGAATGATCTGGCCATGGGGAGGGGTTGCTTGAGTCTCAAACGTGAATAGGATTTTAAAGTAGAATGCTCGGGAGAAGCAAAAAGTACTGTGTTTTCAATAATATCTTTTTTCTTCACCAGCCGATTGTTTTTTTCTGATTAATTTTATTAAAGCCTAATTTGAGACAAACATTTCATTCGAAGACTGTAACACGATTGGACTTAAAACCAAAAAGTTATTGCGGTTTAAAGATTATATTTCGGCCGAAAATTTTCGTATAAATCGCAATGCGTAAAAAGTACTCATCGCATTTTAGACAAAATTTGCGGCTTTTGAAACGCAATAATTCTAAAAAAAAATTTATAATTTTTTCTTTCATAAAGCCACATATATCACATAGCATATGTATATGACCCATTCCAGCGTGACGTCACAACGTTTGCAAAACAATTTTTTGGTATATTGTAAGTAAGTTTTACAGGTCATATCGCATATTGTTGAAAATTGTACATTATTAGGTCAAAATTTAATTTTCTGCAATTTGAAACCAAAAGTATTTGTATTGAATAAATAGTTAACAAAATATAAGCAAAAGGAATCGTGACGTCACAACGCGCCTCTTTTCCCACTTTTCAGTTTTTTTTTACAACGCCGCAATTTTCTGCTCTTCTATTTGATCAAATTCCATGAAAATTTCGGGAAAGTATCAATTCATTACAGCCAACAAATCGCTGTTTTTGATTTTTTCAAATTTTGATTTCAATTTATTTTAGAGCGATTCAGTTTCGTGACGTCACAATGTACCATTTTTTTTAAAGCAGGGTTTTGCAAAGCGTTGTGACGTCACGAGATTTTATGGTTTGCTACATGAAATAAATCAAAGTTTAATCTTAAAATGAATGCTTAATTTACTTAAAATGCTTAAAAACTTAATAAATAGTGTGATTTGTGATGAAATTGATCCATTTATTCCCAAAAACTAAAAGGAATTAAATCTCCAAGGCCCATATAAGCAGATAAGGTTTGCAACACTGCTCACATCAATTTTATTCGAAGTTTTTTTGTGTGATCATGTGAATATTATTTAGGACAAAACTCAAACTAGGAAATATTTATTCGTAAAAGCGTTGAAATGTGTTCCTTAATCTTTTTTAATCTTTATTTGCAAAGAAAAGGAAAAATAAATGATAATTTCAAAGCTTTCGATCTTTTCAAAGATAGTTGACCGACACTAGAGTGCCTAAATCAGCCATCTAATGAAAATCTTATAAGTTGCAAGTTTAAATAGATCCTAGGCCTAAGACAAAGTCCAGTGCCAAATTTGGGGATTGGCCCACGGAAATTGAGGGCACAATGAGCCTAAAATTTGTATGGAATTATGAGAAATTGGGTTTGGAAGGACATTAAAACCAAGTTTTGCACCAACTTCTGAAGTCACTATCGGCTGATTTGTTTTAATTATAGTCATTCACAAAACTTTCATTATGACAAAAAGTTTATCTCAAGATCCCATTTCGACAATGGTATAGTTCCGAAGTTTTTTGAGTTTCATAAATTTCATGGAACTTATTTTGTTTGAACATAATGCCAGAAAGAAATAGAAGCTACTAGCAGTGTTTTTCATTCTAACATAGATATATGAAGAACTTGATCTTTTGCAAGATTTTTATTCAAATCACAGATAACTACTATTATTCACAAATATTCTTTGACAAAATCGATGAGGTTTTCATTTGTTTGATAGTTTGTTTATTCTTGAATCAAGCGTTTTTAAGCGCTGTTTTATATGTTTTATTAGAAATGTTTAAAAACAACTAAGTTATTGCAAAAAAAAATAGATTCTTTAAAAACTTGATAATAGAATTCGTTATTGAAGCACATTGTTGTGTTGACCTTGTATTGAAGAAATACTATCATAGTGTTGAAGTAAAAAGTCATGAACGTTTTCGAAAAAAAAGTGAATAAAATTTCGTGACGTCACAACGCATTCTTTACCCGGGTGCAACTCACAACCTGCTAAACCGATTTTCAATCTAAAAATTGCATTAAATTCCACTCAAAAAGTTTGAAGAGATCTCCAATTTTCGGCAATATGTGAAATTTCAGTAAATCATAAATTTAAAAACAATAGAATTTTCGTGACGTCACAATGCTTAAAAATAGGTACCTTTATCAACGATTCTAGAGCGTTAACTTGCGTAATCTTATATCATGCCTTAAAGATGGCTTTTCTACCATCATTTTGCAGTGATTTTTTCGACATAACTAGATTGTTGACAAAGTTATGTTATAAATAAAGAATATTAGCAAAAATCAATGTAATGTCATACTAAAATTTTTAAATTTCAACTTTAACATACTCAATTCTTAAAAAAGGTAGCTGAAAATCTTTTAATGGAAAATGACACTTAAGAATGAACCTTTCTAACGCTGTGTAATTTATTGTTGGATAATAAAAAATAAAATCGAATCTCCAGTTGAGGGGTGCTTGGAATGGGTCATATGTATTCGCTGCTAGATGCTGTTGCTGAAAACGCTCATTGTGTCCCAATAAATGGTGCTTATATTGCTCCAGGGAGGATTCTCATTTAGCCCCTACAGTAACTGATTTTCAGCTTTCGGCAAAAAAAAAATTAAAATGCATTTGTAATTACTTTTTCATGTTCAAGTTCAAGGAAGTATACTTTTTAGTGTCTGAATAATAATGTAACTCACATATTATAGCTGTTTTCTATCATTGAATATGTGTTCTTTATAAGGTGGCAATTATACCCTTACCTCCCCTTCATTTCAATCTATTTTTTTTCTAATTTTTGTACCGATTCATCTCATGTTACAGTAAAGATAATGAACAGGCTTGAACACATCTAGATACTAAACATTTTCATGAAAAATGGCCTGTTTTCAATAGAACTTTTATTGCACGGTAGAAACTTGGTCAAATCTGCTAAAATTTGGAAATAGATCTTTAAAACGAATATAGATCAATTCCAATAAGTTCTGATGAAATTTTGTGACGAAAAATAAATAAACATTTTTTGTAAACAAACTATACTTAGATCAGCATGTTTAACTAGAAATCCGTCCGCTTCACTATGCGCTTTTGCTTCTTTTGAGTTTGTTTAAAACTCTATTGTTTTACTATCAACTGACTATTTTTTAGACAAAATTTTCAGATTCTGCAGAGAACATATTTTAAAATTGAATAGTATATATTGATGAAATTGGAATAAGCTCTTTATAAAATTACGCAATAAAGCATCATGGATATCGCTACAACTTCACAACTACAGTTAACTATTTTATCAGTGATCGTACCATGGGATCTCGTATGTAGTAATATCACCCATAATGATAATCATACGGTAGAACGATAGCATTCCTGGGCACAACAACCATGGCTCATGGATGGATGCCTAGTAAGTAGCATGGCGTCATTCCTCTTCTCATTCACTCATTCTTTAAAAGCCCTCGATCTTCCAACATTTTTCAGATAAATTATGCAACATAAAAATTGTTACAATAAATATACTTCATGTTGTGTTTTCTTTTGAGGGGTAAAACAAAAGAAGAAGTTGTTTTTTTTCTGTAATGTTACAAGCTCCTCCAGCGTTTTGGGAAGGGTGTTGTCATTTTTATCCTCCTCCTACCTTCCCCTTTTCCGGTAAACCATCATGTAAAAGTCAAGATGGTTGTACGCAACTCGGGTACCTCCTACTGGAAACGAGCAAAACCATCCTCTGGAAATGTTTTTCCACCTTCGATCCGCACACACAGGTTGGCCGCCATGTTATTTTGTATATATGTGGTATCAATTTTGATCGACGTGCATCAAGTATCAAGTGCAGCAAAAAAAGTTATTTATTAAAAAAAGCGACAACCTTTTTCGATGCTCCCCTCGAGGGCCCTTTCAGAACTCAACCGGAACGTGAACCCGGTGTGGTGGAATGATAATGGTCTTGCTTGCATGTACGTACAGTATGTAGATATTCCGGTGGAAGAATTTGCCGCAAGTAAGAAAGTGCCTTCGTCTTTTTGAGACTAACCGTAAGTAGAATTACCTAAGGTTGGTTTTGATTCCTACATTATGATAACGAAAGTAATATAAGTTATGGAAGCTTTTTAAACGAAGAACTCATAAAGCTTTCAAAGCAATAGAAAAAAATTAAAAATTTCGAATGTTTATGATCAAAATATAAACTGCGCACACATAGTTCAATCTTTATTGATAAGATAAACTTTCATATGTTTTAGTTAGGTTATGTTGACAACTCAATTAAGGGGTAAGGGGTAAAAATCCTTAATTTATTTCAGTTTTCATTCAATAAAATCAAAAACTTCTTACAAAATATTTGGAAATTTCACCCGTATAACGCATTGATTGACTTGAGTATAGGGATAGCAAATCTTTTTCAACACGCATACAAAAAGTAGTCCGTTTCGGGAAATAGAGCAGAGTTAACCAAAAACTGTTTTCAACTTATTTTCATATTTTTATTTCAGTGACAATGGATTAGAATGATAAAAGATTGATTATGACAAATTTGACAAATTATTATCAAAACATTAAAAACGCAATTATAGTCGAATTATTTTAACATATACTTGTCGTTCAAATTTAAGGAATGTCAAGGCAAGAGTTTGAACTACTTGAATTGATAACATCTTTTTCAAAATTTAATTTGAGTTGCGATTTTGACATTGAACCCCTTTTAAATAACGCTTTTAATTAAATAGTTCTCATCTCCGTACATACATATAATTTAAGATAGCTTAGGGTTTTTTTAATTAAATTTTTGTTCCTCTTTTCATAACAGTCTTTCCTTTTTAATATTTATTGTGTTGTTTTCTTAAATAATCCTAGTTTTAGTTGTGCATTTATTAAAAATAAATTTATAAGTCTCTTATTTCTTAATTTTAATAATTTCTAGCTTTAGTTGTGCGTTTCATCAAACGAGTTAGTTCCTTTTAGCTTTTAATCGTTGTATTATGGCGATGGCGAACATGGAATGTGATGACGAAGTTATCTGTATAGAGTGTAATAATACTGAAAATAATCTTGATAAAATACTTACTTGTGCATATTGTTTCAAGAGCGTTCATCTTCGGTGCAAAAATTTGATTGGCAGTGCAGCTCGCAAAATGAAAGCGCAGCAATACTTTTGCGATGCCAACTGTGCATGTATTTACGCCAAAATAATAAGTTTACGGAAAGTTCATGAAACTATTATCGAAAATATCCATACTAAAATTGAAACGACCGTTTATAATGTGGTTTCACATGAATTGACCTCAATCAAAACAGATATGAGATCAGTTACTACTGCGATAGAGGCTTCGCAGGAATTTTTGTCCACGAAATTCGATGAAATTCAGACTGATTTCAAAGACATAAAACTCCGAAACGATGCTCTTGAAAAAGAAGTAACTGACCTCAAATCTAAGCATTCAAATCTTTCTAATCAGGTCCTTAAATTAGAAGTAAACCTCGACCGATTTAACCGGGAAGCTGTTTCTAAAAACCTCATGATCTTCGGAATGCCATACAAAAATGGAGAAAATACACAAGAACTTGTACGCAAAACATGTGGCACTTTTGGCTACGAGCTTAAAACTGAGTCCATTTTAAACGCTGTTAGGTTAATATCCTCGAACAAACCCAATGAAAAGTGTCCACCGATCAAAGTTTTATTAAAAGATACAGTCATAAAAGAAGAAATTTTTAGTAAAAAAAAATTTTTTGGGAAACTTGCCTCTTCTTCAATAGATCCTTTATTAGTAGTTGATGGTAAAGCGCTTAACGTCACAATAAGGGATGAATTGACGCCCTTATCTATGGAAATTCTAACTGAATTGCGCGAATATCAAGATTTAATTGGAGCCAAATACATCTGGCCCGGAAGAAATGGTGCCATTCTGGTCAAACAAACAGAAAATTCAAAACCTGATATAATTAAAACTAAACTCGAAATGAATCGTTATATGAGCATGCATGTCACTCAGCAAGGAAATAACACATCTACGATTCCAAATGAAAGTCCTTCACCCAAACGAAAAAGGAACAATGCTGATCCACGATCAAAATAAGATCTTAAATCTACAACTGTTTGAAACTTTTATATATTTTATTCAATGGATAGTTTAATTAATAGATACCACGAAAATGTAGAAGATTTTAATTTAAGTAGTTTTAATAATGATTCAAGATCCTTTAGAATTTTGCAATGGAATGTACGTAGTATGAATAATTTAGATAAATTTGATTGCATATTACAAACTATTGATCATTTTAATGTTTGTATCGATGTTATTGTTATTTGTGAAACTTGGCTTGGTAAAGATAACTGTTGTATTTACAACATTCCGGGATACACATCTATTTTCTCTTGCCGTGATCAACCATATGGAGGCCTAGCTATGTATATAAAAACAAATTTGAATTTTAAAACTACTGAAAATATAACTTTTGATGGCTTTCACCGAATAAGTGTCGAAATCTGTACAAGTGGTCAAGTAATTTGTGTTCATGGCGTATATAGACCCCCTGCATTTTCGTTTAACAAGTTTTGTGATCAAATTGAATCTCTTCTAACGTCTGTTGCTGATAATCACTCCTGCTTTATTGTAGGTGATTTAAACGTTCCTGTGAATCTGGTTAATTTGAATACCGTAGCAAAATATAGATCTATCTTAGAATCTTTTGGATACGCTTGTACAAACACATTTCCTACTAGGCCAACAACTCGGAATATTCTAGATCACGTAATATCGAAGCAAATTGACTTAGATCGATTGAAAAATGATACAATCTTTTCTGATGTTAGTGACCATCTACAAATACTCACGTCCTTCAATTTATTAGGTGATAAAAATGTAACAATTCTAAGAAAAGAGATAGTTGACTACGCTAAACTAAACAGCTTATTTGTGAATTATTTAAACAGTATTCAACTACCAGAAAGTGTTGATGAAGGCCTACAAGAAATCACATCAACTTACAATCGCTTTGTGAAAGTTTCTACTCGTACACTTAATAAAAGGGTAAAACTTAAAGGTAATTGCTGTCCGTGGATGACATTTGACCTGTGGACACTCATCAAAATAAAAGATAATTATTTAAAACGATCAAAAAAGCATCCTAATGATAACAATTTGAAAGAGATGTTAATTCATTTAAATAAAAAAGTGAGTGCAAAAAAACAAGAATGTAAAAGGCTCTCTTACGAGCGCTTATTAAATAATTCTCCGCATTCTAAGCTCTGGAAAAACATAAATACGCTCTTAGGTAAATCTAAAACGACTTCCTCAATCAACCTTTCAGATGAAAGAGGTGTTATAACCAATAGTACACAGATTTGTGAGAAATTTAACAAACATTTTTCCACAATTGGAAAGAACCTGGCTAAAGAGATTCCAATAGACACTGAAAATGATCATTTGTCTCATATCGCACAGGTAGAAAATACAATCTTCTTACGACCCGCTAATGTAAACGAGGTTCGATTAGTTATTTTTTCACTTAAAAATAAAAAGGGTCATGGACCAGATGGCTTCCCTGTTAATGTCCTAAAAAACAACCATGAAACATTCTCGTACATACTCACACAATATTTTAACCAAATATTAGAGTCAGGAGTTTTCCCGAACTGTCTAAAAATTGCGAAAGTTATCCCTGTTTTTAAGGCTGGCGATTCGCTTGACGTCAATAACTATCGTCCTATCTCGACCTTAAGCGTTTTTAGTAAAGTGTTCGAGAAGCTTCTTGTTAATAGGATTGTAGACTTTCTAAATCAGAACAATATACTCTATAAACTGCAATATGGATTTAGATCAGGCTCGAGCACTCAAATTGCCATCACAGAATTAGTGGAATCTATCATATGTAAAATAGAGTCAAAAAATGTTGTTGGAGCATTGTTTTTGGATCTCAAAAAAGCTTTCGACACTCTAAATCATAACATATTATTGTCCAAATTGCATAAATGCGGGATAAGAGGAACAGCAAATAATATCCTTCGTAGCTACCTAGAAGATCGCAAGCAGTTTGTGGCTATTGAAAATACAAGAAGCGAATTAAGAAATATTGATATCGGTGTACCACAAGGGAGTAATATCGGGCCATTCCTTTTCCTCTTATATGTAAATGATTTATGTAACCTTCAACTTAAAGGCACAGCACGTTTATTTGCCGATGATACAGCAATTTTTTATTCAGAAACTTCACCTGATATTATAATTCAGCACATTGAAGACGACCTAAAACTGCTTTCAAAATATTTCAATTCAAACCTACTTTCACTTAATTATACAAAAACCAAATACATGTTGTTTCGTTCTTCACATAAAAAACTGCCTCGTACTAATGACCCAGCTATGAATGGTAATACGATTGAGAGAGTTAGTTGTTTCAAATACTTAGGAATTCACTTAGATGAAACTCTTTCATGGAATCGTCAAATTGAACACCTGGAAAAAAAAATTACTCCTCTTTGCGGTGTTCTTTGGAAACTGAGAAATTTTGTTCCCCAACATGTTCTCTTTAAATTTTATTTTGCGTTTATTCACTCTCATTTGAACTACCTTGTTATGATATGGGGAAGAGCTTCTTTGTCTCACTTACAGAAACTTCAAACGCTCCAGAATAGATGCTTGAAAAACATCTTAAAACTCCCTTTGTTATTCCCTACCTTTCAGCTATACTCTTTAAGAACGCATAACGTTCTTCCAATATCTGAACTCTGTGATTTGCAAACTGTTATATATATCTATGATAATCTACACTCAACTGAAAATATTCAAAACCTCCATTTTACTACGGGGTTGCGAACTCATAACACTCGCCAGTCAGATTTCTTGCAACGAAGCCGATCCACAACATCATTAGGGCAAAAAAGAATTTCGTTTATTGGACCTACTAAATACAACACCTTACCAACTGATATTAAAAACATAACCAATCGTTCCATGTTCAAAACCAAAGTGATACAGCTTTTGAAAGAAAAATTGAACCATTAAAACAGTCGATCATCAACCAGTCTTTGTTTTGCTTACCTTTTGCATATTTGTAGCGTTAATTTCTAATATTATTATTCTTTAAAAAATTGTAGTTTGTATTTTTATCTTATTAAATTATTGAACATAACTTGATAAAATTAGTAAATATAATTAGTGTAATAGTAAATATAGTATAATGAATCTCTTCAAAGGAAATTATTTTCCATTGAGATTCATATTGTTGTCAATTTAGTTAAATAATACATTTCCTCGCACGACATTAAACAATTTTGTGTTCTCAGCATGATTAAAATTTGCTCGCGTTAACTTTTATTATTCATTGCTGCCAGACATGCTGAGAACAGTAGCGTCCATTACCAGGGGGCTCAATTGAGCCTTTTGGTGTGGGGGAGTGTGGTGGGCCGCTACAAAAAAAAAAAAAAAAAAAAATTATGACGGAAGTAATTCCGTCGAAATGAGTTAAAAAAAATCAGGAGTTCATACCCACTCAGGGTTTAGCTTGGCTTGGCACATTCAACTGAAATTATCGAGATCGGCAACTTATTTTCCCAAACCAGTTCTGTAATTTGAAAGAGAAATCGGTAATTAATGACGATTACGTCTATTTTCCACCATAAGAGTTCATTAAGAATTATGAGAACAAATTTTTTTCGGTAAAAAAACACCAAAATCGGAAAAAACTGTCAAGCATCGATATCAAGAAAAATGTCAGTTTTGGCGGTTTCATCATTCTGAATCACTTGTCTCACTCTTGCTATCGTCTCGTGTTTTGACATCTGGTAAAAGCAATGGCGTGTTTTATGAAAATTTTCTGGCGGCTACGAGATGGAGCCGCCACCTTCCGCCAGTTGATGGAATCCTAGATACAGCACCGGATATAGCCGGAAAAAATGTTCAGAAAACTTTCAAAATCAAAATCGGAGAACTATGAGTATCAGGTGATTTTGTTGTTGTTGCAATTGTTATCTTTGGTGTTATTTGAGCCGTAAATAAAAGAGATAAGTGTTGTTTTATTTTCTCTTAGAAATATATCATCTCGTCTCCCGACGGAAGTGTTCTATCTGCCGGATAAGGTCACACGGGATGAGCTGAGGGACGAAGACGAGTGAGAAGACACCAAGGAGAAATGGAATAAGAACAGTGTGGTTCGGTGTCTGTAGAAGGGTGATTTCGGGTTCAACTTATAACAGACATGTGTGTGAAGGCGACGTCAATCAAAAATAATAACAATGAACTTAGTTGATTCACATTAATTTACAGTGTTCTTCTTTTGAGGATAATATTTTCAGAATTAATTTTTTTGTTATTGAAGTGTCTTTACAGTTTTCGGTAAATATTTTCAGCATTTCGGTAATAATTTTGGATACTTCGGAGAATTATCAATTTATTTGTAAGATACGGTAAGATATTTCGATAAAACCATTGGTTAATTGGGGAAAAACGGTTGTGTGTAAATATTCTCCGATATTACGGCCATAATTACAGATATTTAGGTAAACTTCACTGGTTGATCGGTAAATATTCCCGATTTTTTGTAAGTTTTTTCATAAAAATTACCGATATTTACTGGCTGTACGCTAATAAATACAGATATTTATGTAATAATAACAGTTTTTTTACTAGGTTTTTGGACTTGATGGTTTTCTAAATAAAATATTGGATCCAGAGATTTTCAAAAATTGTTCTATGTACGGCTAGAAATATTTGTGACATAATTCTGACATTTTCAGTAATACTTTTTAACTATGAGAAAATAACCACAAAAGCGATCATTTCCTTGAACGGACATCAACG
Source organism: Uranotaenia lowii (assembly GCF_029784155.1). Taxonomy (NCBI): domain Eukaryota; kingdom Metazoa; phylum Arthropoda; class Insecta; order Diptera; family Culicidae; genus Uranotaenia; species Uranotaenia lowii. The sequence goes on from NC_073692.1 coordinate 109,495,659, forward strand.
TTTTTTAAACTAAAATTTTTAAGGTTATTTTTCCTTTCCTTATCCATATACGTAGACAAGTGTTCGTAAAAACTGTCAAAAACAACTCTATAGTTTATAATATTTTTCAGATGTAGCAACCGAAAATCTGATCGATCAAACTATGCAGACATCTGGATCTGCTACCGTTAGTCTCTGCATCCAGGAACATGCATGCCACTGAAGATGATAAGGGGTAAATATATACATTTGCGTTCACATCTGCTGCAGACCCAATATTTAGTATATGAAATGGATATAGGTGCTGTTTTGAAGGCTCATCCTAAAGCGTACTCAACTATTGATGATATCACAAAGCTTAGCATTTTAACTAGGCATTGGGTTACACCTCCACCACAATTTTCGTTTTTATACTTCGAGCATTTGAAAAGTCGAAGTGCTGAAAAAGAAAAACGGTATGCAAGTGCAAAACATTTGGAAACATTCAAAAGTTGGCTAGTTTTTTTTTCCAAAACTGAGCAAGGTTATTTTCGTAAAGTCTGTCCGCTCTTTGTAGTCAACCTCACTGGTGGAGTTAATAATACTGTTCAATTGTTAAATATTGTTACTAAGCAACTGACTTGTTTTTAAAAACTCACTGTAAAGGGTGATACGGTCAAAGTTTGATCAATATCAACTTGAAGTATTTGGAAAAGCGGAAGCTTAACTGAATATTTTTCCTGAATTTTATACTAAATAAACTTGAAAAAGAAATTTATTTTGATTTTTTTAATAAACGATTTCTAGAGTTTGTTTTGATTAGGTCGTATGAGCCACTTGATGTGCTCTGAGAAAATCGCTGTTGAAGTTATGAATGGTAATTTTAATTCTAATTTTATGAATGTTGATAGAATTCGTCTGCAAATTCGTAAATCAATGTAGAACAGGAAGGAAAACATGTACCTATAATAAAAAGTTGCGTTACTTTAGTTCTTATTAATGAAAATGTACTTACGACCTATTGCATTTTTCGTTTTGCGCAAACGTCCTTTTCGTCAATCAATTAGTTTGATTGAAAAACTTATTCCTTTAGCTTAAATCTCTGCTATTTTCATTCGGAATTGCTTGAAGAAGTGTTTGTACAATATTCCTCTTCAATGAATACGTGGAAGCTTCCGCTGAAGCGCATCCGAATTTATGTCTCTGTGGGACTACCAATTGGGACTTTACCTGGACGTTTCCGGTCATCACCATTGACGGCACTGGCTGTTCAACGAGGGCGAAAAGGTATCCAGCGCTTTCCATTATTTTGGCTGCCTCTATAAATAAAATCTGGCTATGAACACAGTACATTAAAGTTTCGTTGTACTCACCCAACAGCAATTTGCAACCATTCATATTGCTAGCAAAGCTATGATCAGTCCAACAGACGGTTTTTATCCTTTTTAAACGAATTTTTATCGAGTTTTGAAGATTTTCACCACAGTTTTCACGACGATGCATAACGTCGTACAAAACAACTCGCCGAAATGTTTTTTTTTGTGTCCTTTTGCCTCACGCAAAACACGGCAACGCAAAACGACGCAAAAACCAAATTGCACTCAAAAATGTGAAAGTCATAATACGTCCTAAATTCAAATCAACTTGGTAAAGCTATTCATTGATCAAATGAAACCAAATTTTTACCTATTATAGAATGAATCTTTATCAATCATTTGCTGTTAATAACTCAGTTTTGTTTATATTGGTTCATACGACTTAATCAAAACAAACTCTAGATTTCACCAATTTACACGCGTTTTCTCTTTATCAAATTTTGACCGTATCACCCTTTATTATCGATTTTTCGGATCGATTATTCATCAGTGTCAACTGTTGAGCATCTTGTCTAAGCTTAGCAGATTATTTCCCAAATATTCCTAATACTTAATTTGGAAAAGGTTTAGTCTGCAACCGGGCAAGATGCACGAATTTCTTTGAAAAAGCCCGGTTTTCGCGAATTTATTCACCTTATTTTCGAAACGGAATAAAAACTGAACTTTCTAATGTTTAATTTTTGAGCCCATCAAACGAAATTTTATGCCTGAGCTGCTCGTAATTTACCAGAAAATATAATGGATATAAAAAATTCCGACTTAGAATATGTTGATAGTTGGTCTTAAACGAATCGATTGCCCATCAACAGCGATCAAACAATGTTTTTTCCTCGTATCGTTCAATATTTCTTATTTACCTCTGCTGAGCATTGGTAATGACGTTATCAGACACGTAAAAATCTTAACTAATATTGGTGTAATGATTCAAAACAACCTGCAATGGACATCGTTCGTAAATTGTTAAATGTTAAAATGTTAAAAAATTTAAAAAAAACCTTGTGTACACCCAAAATTCAGCCTCTGTGCCAATGGCGTGTAGTCAATTACATAGCATCATTGGTACAAGAAGATAACGCGATCGGTGCTGATTCGATTTGCTCCCACCGGCATTAATCTCCCAAGTTAACCGAATTGCGTATGTCTGAAAGAAACAAAATAAAAACGCTTTCACGTCCCTCCCTATCGCATCACAAGACGAAGAAGGATGGAAATAAATACCGGCCAACACCAGGCAGCCAGCGAACCGAGCACTGTGCGTGTGAATGTAGCAAAAGCAACAACAAAAACATCCTTCTAATTCAATCCCTTCAATCCACCGGCAAACAACCACGGCCGAGCTGTGCGTGTGTATGCAGTAAAAGCAACAAAAAGAAAACATTCCTTCAATTCAATTCGCCGGCAAACAACCACGGCTAAGCTGTGCGTGTGTATGTAGCAAAAGCAACAAGAATATATTCCTTCAATTCACCGGCAAACAAGCACCGGCCAAGCTGCCCGGCTTTAGCAGCTGTGTATATGTAGCGTGTGTATGTAATAGCAGGCAGTAAGCAAAGCACAGTTCTCATTCAATGGGTTTCCCGTTTCCTCCACTCCCGTTCCCTTTCCCGTTTCCATCGCAAGACAAATGAATACCTTGAAAGGAGGCCAAACGCCGGGAAGCCACTGTCGTGCGTTTCTTTTGTGATTGATCGGTGGCAGAATGCGTATGACAAATATCCCTCTCCCTGCATGAAGCTCAAATAGTACACTGGTTAAGATGTCGGTCTGGCAAGACCATTTGGTTGGTAATTTGAGTTCGATTCTCCCCACGGGCGCTGTGATTTATATTTTTATTTTCTTGTTTCTGGGATGAATTATCCAATAGGAACGAAATCCCATAAAATGTTTTTCTTGTTTTGCTTGAATGTAGTGGTCATGCATCATTTTAGTTGGGAGCCGAGTCCTTATGCCAGTTACGGTTTTTTAAACATATCATCTTCGGCACAGTGCACATTTCAGCGCATTATCGGCACAGAGATGCGCTAAATAGGCATTGGATTTTTGCAACCTCTTCTATGGGTGTATGCTTAAAATTACTTCATATTTCTTTCCCGTGAAAATAAAACTTAAACTGGTTAAAACACTCAGTATGCCGCTTTTTATGTTTGGTGCCGAATTTCTAGTAGGTACGCCTTAGGTTATCATGAACCGGGTTAAAGTTGCATTGCATAGCGGCATCCGCTACGTCTTCAATCTATCTCGTTACCAAAGAGTTAGTCACCATTAATCGCAAATTTAAGGATCATCCTTTGAAAATTGTTTTAAAATAAGATCTTCTATTTTCATTCATAAGAGAAATAACTCAAGGAATCCATCTTATTAAATGATCAAATTAATTCGGCTAAAAAGCAACCGTTTATCGTTTTTTAATCTGCGTCACTTCTCTGAAAGTTACGGAAAAACCATTTTTGTCAGGGGCATAGCTGTTTGGAATGAACAGTATTAAAACAAAAGATATTTAAAATTATTCCGCAAAGAGTGTCATAGCTTTTTCAATGGGTTGCGTATGGTGCGTACCAGTAAGTAATAGTATCAAAAAAGCACCAAGAGAATAGATAGAATAGTAGAATCGACACTTCAAAGCAATCTTAGATGTACTAAATTTAGTAATTTCTAAAGAATTGAATTACCTTACTCTTCATATTTGGTTTGATTAAATAAATAAATAAATGAATAATTTGATAAATAACTAAAGAACGATTCAAAATATCTGCTGATGGGTTTCGATAAATAAACGTTTCATTTTTTTTTTTTATTTTATTGCATAATATCTGGAGTTTACACAATTTTCCCGGATGCGTCCCCGGATTTCAAATTTATACGGCCGATTTTTGCCAGATTTTTAGATGATATAGTTCGGCCCAGATACGCGCGGGGAAAATTCTGGCAACCTTAATCAATTTGATATCGGAGTTTGATTAGCTTAAGTGAAGTTTTTTATGTATATTTCGAGACATTGTGAGAACTTAAATTGAAACGTGAATAAAAGTAGATTGTTAACACCGTAGAAGATCGATATTTCAGAGATCGACCCTCTAGCTCCGATTTTTTTATGGTGGATCCCTCGACCATTTTACTGAAATGATTAGAGATCGATCTTTTTCTGAAGATCGAACACTCCTAGGTAGGACACAAAAAATGATTCAGTGTGCCAAATAAAATAAAAAAAAATTCAATTATTAATTTGAAAGTGCGCATTTAATTTCTAGAACAGTTTAAATCTATGGAACCGAGAAATTTGATTGTTTTTGTATTAATTTTAGGATTCTCTAAAGTAAATGTTCTTCAAAACAACTTGTCTTTTTTCACACCACCAAGTTTAATCATATCTTTAACACTCTTGGCATTAAAGGCAATTCAATTCAGCCCGGAACGCTTGTCATTTCTTGACGAATTTACCCAAAGAAGTTTTCCGTTAAATTTCGATGATGTGGGATTGCTTGTATTGCATTCAGTGCAAAAAGCCATGCCTTTATTCAAAGTTTAACTCAGTTATCATAAGAGATACTATGGTCTCCGGAAAATTTGTTCTAACGAACTCTTAAAGAAAATCCTTTAAAGAATTTATTAATTGGCACAAAACCAATTAGACAGTTCGGTTCAAGGGTTAAAAGATAATTATGTTCGCTTTCAGAACAATCCGTTTTCCCATACAAATTTTAAAGTTGAAATTTACTCATAAAAATATTATTATGAAAGTCAGAATTTTTTAAATCAGAACGGTGTATTTAAGTCCTCAGGCTTTGAAAAATTTGAAAATTACCCCAAAACGACTCAATCTAATATAGCATATCTCATTCAAAAGATCAGGTGCAAGCCACGTAGTGTAAATATATTTGACAAAAAGAATATACAGTTGCGTTCAAAAACGCGATGAACGTGATCAAAAATGGTGCCGGGTTGAAAATGAGGTTCATTATCTTTTTTGGACGGATGTTTATATGGAAATCATCGTAATCCATGTATTCTTGGTATTTTCTTTCACAAAACCAAAATTTATCACAAAAAATGTTATAAATTACTAAAAGCTTTATTCGTTCTTTGTTTCGAAAGAGAAAATGTTTCAACAGAGTTCAAAATATGAAGAACAGAGCTTCAGAAATGAACTGATAATTATACCGATAAACAAATTTGATCTACAATTTAAGCGAATATTCTATTCGCTCTTGTGTTTCAATACCAGTTCTGTTGGAACGATTTCTGTTTCTAAACAAAGGAAGAATAAAGTTCCTATCAATTTACAACATTCATTGTGATAAATTTTGGTTTTGTGAAAGAAAATACCAAGAATACATGGATTACGATGATTTCCATATAAACATCCGTCCAAAAAAGAATGAAATCATCTGCTGGGCTATAATGAACCTCATTTTCAACCCGGCACCATTTTTGATCACGTTCATCGATTTTGACGAAACTTGGCCTGGTATTAGATCAAACATTTTCACATCTTTTGACCAAATTTCAAGATTTTTCAATGAAAATGGTTAAAGATACAGCAAATTTAGTGAAGCAACTCCAAATGTCCTTTTTTTACGGGAATAGCTGTATCTTTGTTTCCCGTCAATGTAAAGACTTCAAATTTTGTGCAATGTTAGTTGGATAGTTGAACTAGATTGTGTGAAATTTTCATGAAAAATAATCAACCGAGAGAGAAATCGCAGCTTGTCAAAGTTGGAAGTGGGTGCGCAGCTTCAAGCGATTTCATTCTTTTTTGAACGCAACTGTATATAAAAATGTTAACAATATATGACTTTAGCCTTGTCTAGTTGTATCATTATGGAGAAAAGCATTAAATTTAAACCTGACTGCCTCAGAGTAGGGTGTTTTTTTGTTGAATACTGCTAAACGGTTAGATTAATATTGGTATAAAAATATCAAAGATTCTATTTATTTTATTCTATTCTATTTTTTTAAACTCCCGAATTTCGCAAAATTGGAATGAATTAACAAAATAAAAACTTCATTAACGTTTTTCTTAGAAATTTTAATTACTCGTGGTCTTCGGTAATATTGGTCATTGAATTAAAACCTTCATTTAAAAAACTGTGGAATTTCCATAGTTCTGCTAAAAAGTGCACATATTTGTAAAATAAATTTTTACCTACTGTACAAAGTTATTTCAAAAACAAGTCTGATAGTTAAAAAATAACTGCATTTGACCAGCGCGCCGAATAAGTCAATATTTGCTCTTAATTTTTTTTGTAAATTTTTTTTTTTGTCTTGTGCCTTTATTTGAATTATAAATATTGATCCAGAATTTCGGATTGTTGAAAATTTTGGAGAAACAAATATGATACCAAACCTTAATTAGAATTTAAGATACATATAATCTTTTATGCTAAGATATTAAAACTCCAAATATAACGAAGCGGGTTTTTGAAATTCAATAACAAGTATTAACTAGGAATTCTGGTTTATGTAAACGAACTTAAAATTTCTATCAGGCCTTTTATATAATTAATGTTAACGCTAATTACGATTTCAACTATGAATTTTAAAACAATTTTATCAAATTAATTTTGATTTTGAGATATAATTTCCATACAAATATTTCAACGATATCTGATTTTAACACAGAAATTTTAGAATTGTGTGACAAAAAGAATTTATGTTAACTGTTGTAATGATAAGATAGCTAGACAAAAAATATAGCCCGGACAAATATGGGCTATTTTTTCTAAAAACTTGGCACAATCCCGACATTTCATTTCGAAATTGTCGTTCACAATTCGGACAATATCCGGGCAAATTTGCTCAAAACATAAGAATTACTGTAATATTTTTATTTACGGCACTTCAGTCTTTTATTTTTGAGATTATATTATATTTACTCCAACGTTTCAATACTGGTTAGTCTCATCTTCAGGGAAACTATAAAAATTGTGAATACTTAAATTTAAAAAAAACACTACATTGATCTTAGCATAATCTTTGTCCTACTTACAAAATTTACATCTTTTCTGTCACTTTAGTTAAGTTAAATGTCTGGATTGTTCACTATTTTTGTTGTTTCTATGGAATGGTAAAATTATGGTTCAATAAAGATTTTTGATTTTGAATTTTGAATCAAAAATCTTTATTCAACCATAATTTTATCATTAATTAATTCTAAATTAAAATTAAAAATTAAATTAAACTTAACAAAAGTGACAGAAAAGATGACAAAATTGTAGGTAGGACAAAGATTATGCTAAGATCAATGTAGTGTTTTTTAAATTTAAGTATTCACAATTTTTATTGTTTTCCTAAAAATGAGACTAACCAGTCTTGAAACGTTGGGGTAAATATAATATCATCTCAAAAATAAAAGACTGAAGTGCCGTAAATAAAAATACTACATCCAATTACCAGTCGATCGAAAATCTTATATAAGAATTATTTTTTAAAAATTAATAAACAAAAAAGAAATTTATTTTATTAAAAAAATTTCAGTAGATTTTAGGTTTTTAAAAAACCTTTCATACTAATTTTTCTAAAACTTGCTGAACAAATTTCCTGAGTGACGCATAAAAAAAAATTTTACGATTTATTTTTTTTTAAGATTGATTTGAGAATAAGAATAAACCCGGGAAAACCGGCTTTCCCAATAGAATCCGGGCAACCGAGTCGGACCAGAGTTTTCCTAAATTTTTAATTGAATTGCCGGGTAAACCCGGATAAAACCGGCAATCTGGCAACCTTATGAATATCATCTCTAAGATAAGGTTATAAAATCAAAAATCTCGTGGAATTTTGTCTATTCTATTGAGCAGAAAAGTTAATCATTAAAGTCCGCAGGTTGCCGACCCTTGCTCTAGACAAAACTCAAAATGTCATTTTCAGATTCAAGAATGCTAATATTGAACTCCTAATTTTTATAAGCTTTGGATCCGACTTACAGTATTGATGGATTGGTTAGGACTTTCGGTTAGTTAAAACTTATCGCAAAATTCCATGATGAATCTTTTCTCACAGCTTTTCCACAATCAGTTACCAGTTAGCGTAGCAAATCGTTTTTATCGACAGTTGTGTCAGACGAAAATTTAAACGAAAGCTTCCATATCTCCAGAGAAACAATCTAGCGAATACTGGATTGTAAAACCAATCAAGCTGATCAGCGCGCGTCACCAAACGGTGCGGCAAATTGATTGCTATTGCACCTTTTTTTTAAAGAAAAAAAACCTTCGTCTTAAATTTCCAATATCAGCCAATCAGTTTCGACTTCTTATCGACGGAGAAAATCTGCTCAAATGTTTTGAGTTTTATTGTTTTTGTTCATGTGTCGAGTTGAATTTCAAAACGACACAGTCGAAAATCACGTCGATTGTTCAGCTCACAGATCCACTTGATTTATTTATGCCACAAATCCATCGGTTCGGCATTTTCCCAGATAATCTGAGATGCCCAGCCCATTGGCGAGAATAGAAATCTATCAAATTTTGGATTTTGGGGAAACAATATAGGACCTAGCGCGTTTATGTTTTGAGATGGATTAAAAGTTTAACGAATCAAAAAAAGAGGGGGGAACCAGAAAAGCGTCTTCTTCGTCATACTAATTAAAACCACTTAACAAAGCGCTTATCGTTGACATAATCTTTACGCTCCGTATTAATATTTATAGCGTTTCTTAACTATCCGGACAAATTTATCGCCGCGAAACATCAACAATCCGCCACATGACGGAGGAGCTTTAGCATGGAGAAAATGGTAGACGGATCGGGATGGAAGTTGGAAAGTGGGTACTAGCGTCAATTTCTATTCCACTTCCTTGCATTATTGTCGGTTCTACCTTGAAGGGAAAACTCATGAATGACAGAGGTCAAGTAGTGGAAAAATTTAAACACCGTTTTTTGGTTGTTTCTACAAACGATAATCTACGATTCCAATCAACTGTGGGTCCCAATTATTTTACATTATCATACTTTTCTAATGTGGCTTTGAAAGTTGGTGAATTGAATACGTTAAGTTTTGAAAGGTGACATGTTTCTAATTTTCTAAAAGATAAAATTTTATTGTTTGATACTTGATTTATCGGCCTTATCAGTAGAAAGTGATGATATATCCTTAATAGTAAGGACATCTTAAGAGTTCTTAAATTAATAGACGGATAGAAAGTTAGAAGAAATGGAAGATAGTAAAAATGAAAATGTAGAATTTTTCAGAGGTATCATCACATAACAAGTGTGTTCGCATTTAAAAAGTGTTGATAAAACGTGATAATTATGTTTGCTACGACAAAAATCATGAAAATTAATAAATTTAAGATTTCAATACCCGATCCAGTCACTTTCATTGACAGAAAGTTACCAGATTCTGCAAAAAAAACACAATTTCAATTACTAATTGTATTTACTGCTCTATAAAAAAAACTGATATCATCACCTCTTTCTTAGTCCAGTTGTCAATGCATGCCAAATAGTTTTGCTGCAAATCGTCAATTAAAAACAAAATTCTTTCTTTTTATCTTTCTCTTCTGAACGAAGGAGGGGTTCAAAATCATAAACAAAATTTTATTTTTGTACACAAATATCACGTGAAATATGGCTTCTATAGCTTTGAAAGTTATCAAACTATGCGAATAAACGTGCATAAAGGCTCCTTTACCCATCCCCGTCGTTTCGTGATATATAAACCCGCCTTTCAAAAATATTAAAAATATTTCACGTAACCTGTTGAATACTTTTATTTGTCAAATGTGGTTCCATTTGCAAAAATTGCACGGAACAGCCTCCTCTTTTCATATCCCCCCACTGAATAGAGAAAAGGGTTATCAAATAACCAAAGAATCATTTCTCGTACCCATTTACTCTTCCCTGTAAAATTTGATTTTGGTTTTTTTTTATAAACTCTTGAATTATGCAAAAGAATTACGTATGGCATCTCTCTGCTCCTTCAGATCCCATGAGAGGGACCATCATAGAAATATTTCCCTCTTTTCAATGAGTTCTCAAGTCATGCCCGAAGGAACGGGAGGAGTTTTGGGGGATAACACCCCGCCCATGAGGGTTCAATAAATGTTAAGCAAAATGTTCTTCTCTAAACTCAAAATTTTGAATTATTAATCAAATTTTGATGAACGACTAAACTGAATCTAGAGTAACGAGCTTGACTCAGAACTAACTAAGGCCAAAGCCTGGAAATCTTATCCCAGTTTCACAATTTGACTATAGTTTTCAAAAATTTTGTCAATTGTTAATAGATATTTAAAGACTATACTCGAAAAATGCTATCAAAAGTTATTCACAAAAGAAGTTGATGCATGGATTTTGGGTACATTCCATAGTTGAAGAAAAAATTAATTGTCGTAATAACAGTTATGTATTTTGCCCCCAGAACAATTTCTCGAGCAAATTTTATCCATCTTTAGGAGTTTTTTTCTTCTTGATTTTGATAGAAGTATTCCTAAATTTACCTGGATATTACCCAGTTTTTGGATTGTAAATAATTAAATCGAATAACCGGATTTTGCAAGGTTTTGGGATATAATAGCCTTGATTTGACCTGACCAGATAAAGGCGGAAAAAATATGTTGTGAGCTCAGGTTTGAATTATTTTTGATGTTCCAGTTTTTTTTAATAAAAATCAAAATATGTTACCTGTGACCGGATTATTTTATTTATTTATTTTTTTTTTTGTTTCGATTATAGTCATTTTACCATCATTATGGCATTCGCGACTTTATCAACGTTGTAGTTGGCAGAACGTTATTGAAAAACTATCCGGTACAACTGTGTTCGATGTTTACTCTAGGGCTCGAACTCGCGGACATTGGCTCAGGAGACAACAGACTTTGCCAACTGAGCTATATCACAAGCCCTATGTGACCGGATTATGGAATCTTTATCCAGTTTATTATTCTTCGGTTTATCATTGGGAAAAAACTTAAATTATATTCATTTTCCAGGTTCGAAACCCACCATTCAGGATTGTTGAAAAAAAATTTGAAATAACACAACTATTTTTCAGATTTGGATTTGAAATTTATACTTTAAATTCTTATGCAGAATTGAAACTTCAAAAATTTCTATAATGGTGATCCAGAATTGAATTTTATCAGAGTTTAATCATTTGAAATTTTTAATCAAATTCATTAGTTGAACTACGAATAAATAATTGAGGCAAGAATTCACATAAAAAACTATAGATTCAAAAAATAAATTTAAGATTTCTGGTTAAGGATTTTGTTATAAAAATGCCTTTTATGGTTCATAATTGTTAGAAAATCTTGTTTGGAATTATTAATCTGAAATTTATATTCGTGTTATATGATTTTAATTGCCGTAAAAAAATAGTTGGCTAGTGTAGAGCAAAGGCGGGTCAATTCATGGGAGCTTTTCAGTAATATGCCCTCTAGCCTAAAATTTCAACACCTATCAAGCATTCTCCTATTGGCGCACTAATGCCTGTCTATCCACCTTTCTTTCAAATTTCTATAAAATAAAAATTCTCACTAGTTTTCATTCTGCCGAAAATGCCATTAAAATTATAATCTTAAAAATTATTTTCTCAGATAAGGAATTTAGAATTTTGATTCAAGTTCAAATAACAGTATTAAAATTCGGAATTTAAAATTGACCAAAACAAAACACAAAACAGGTTTAAACCACTTTCATAAAAAGATCTGAAATTATTTTCAAGGTAGCTTGCTATGAAAAATCAATGTTTTAATTTAAATTTTCTTTCATAGAATTTTAATAATGATATAAATTATTCATGATAATTTATTGTTGATATTTTAAAAAACTTGTACTTAATTTTCAGGTTCAGAAAAATTCAGCTGGAAATATATATTATTGATTTGTTGTTTAACCTAATTAGTATTGTGGATAATAAAAAAAGATTGAAACAATTATGTTCGGGTAGACCTTCGGATGAGCAAAACGAACATGTTATCGTGTTGATGACAAAACTAAAAAAGATCATTCATTTTATTTTCATCAATAACATAAATTCTTCCCGCCGGAATTAAACAATAGGTTTCAAAAAACAATAACAAACTGGCAACATTTAGGACTTAAATAACAGCAACGATTAAAGGGGGTTTCAACTTTTGACATAATTAAATTTCGGTTCGGGTGGCCAATATTGATGAGATTCATCAAAATATCTGGATTTATCCATCACTAATCACAAATCACTAACTAATCGTACTTCCACAGCCAGAACTTATGACTGAGTCCCAAAGAATAATAAAAGTGAGTTACTATTCTTCTTGTCTTTGTTCATGCTTTTTATCATTTTAACATAAAAACATTAAAATGATTCGACAATTGAAGAGAGATCAGAGTAACATTAAAATGATGAAAAACACAAAATGGTTGGGCCTACCATGGAGCAGAGAAAGCAGAGACATCTGGAACATAGGAACAGAAGAAACGTGGACCACCAGTACCATACGTTTCAAATGGACAATGTCGTTGGAAGCATGCTAAAAAAATGCTCCTTGATGAAAAAACCACGCGTTATTGGAAGAAATTCCACAAATCACAGGGGTTCCTCTTCAGTGGTTGGAAATGATCAATTTTGTACAAAGAAATCACAAAACCTAAGTATAAATGCATTTTGTAGAAGTGATTTAATAAATATAATGATTTTAAAACTCTAAGATTTTTTATTTCCATTCAATTATTTTGGATTTCGATGTACAATCATTTCTGGTCATCGACCAAGGATAAAGCGCCTTTACTCGCTCTTGAAAATAAAAAAGAGAATAAGAAAATATTGAAAGAACATAAAACCCTTCGAGGTCTGATACGAACCCGAAAGGTTTTTTTTTTTCAAATTAACACTTTTAATAGAAATAAATAAACTATAATAATAATCTCTAAATTCAAAACTTTAAAATAGTTCAATTGTGTCCTGGTCACCAAAGCTAAAAATTGAACTTCGTGGGAAAATGTTTCACACAAACAAACAATCGGTGAAAATCTATATATATAAAAATGAATTTCTGTCTGTCTGTCTGTCTGTCTGTCTGTCTGTCTGTCTGTCTGTCTGTCTGTCTGTCTGTTCCCTATAGACTCGGAAACTACTGAACCGATATGCGTGAAACTTGGCAGGTGAGGGTATTGGAGGTCGGGGAAGGTTCCTATTATGGTTTGAGACCCCTCCCTCGCTTTTGATGGGGGGGAGGGGCCTCACAAACAAAAGACAATTTTTCGCATAACTCGAGAACCAATCAAGCAAATGGTATCAAATTTGGCATGGGTGGGTACTGAGGTACGGGGAATATTTCTAAGAATATTTGGTACCCCTCCCCCCTTCCAGTGGGGAGATAGAAAGGGGGGAGGGGGTCTACCTTACAATGTTTTACATAACTGGAGAGCTAATCAAGCTAATGGAACAAAATTTGGCACGGGAAGGTATTTGGATACGAAAAATATTTCGATGATTATTTTAGACCCCTCCCTCTTTCCAGTAGAAAGGGGGAGGGGCCTCTTTCATATTTTTTACATAACTCAAAAACTAATAAAGCAAAAGGTACCACATTTTGCAAGGGAGGGTATTTGGATAAGAAAAATATTTCTATGATTATTTGAGACCCTCCCTCTTTTCAGTAAAGAGATTTAAAGGGGGGAGGGGGCCACTTTTATAATTTTTTACATAACTCAAAAACTAATTAAGCAAATGGAACCAAATTTGGTGGGTGGGTATTTGGGAACGTGATATGTTCTAATGATTGTTTGAGGCCCTTTCCTTCTTCCAGCGGGGAGATAGGAAAGAGGGAGGGGAGTTTCATACAATTTTTAGTGCATAACTTGAGAACTTCAACAGCAAATGGAACCAAATTTAGCATGGAACGATATTTTGGTACGAGAAATGCTTCTATCAATATTTGGTATCCCTCATTTCTTCAAAGAGGTGGATGAAAAGAGGGAGGAGAGGTCTCCCTTACAATTTTCAATATAACAGGAGCTGATCGAGCAAATGGAACCATATTTAACATGTTAGGATATTTGGATACGGAGAATGTTTGTTTTATAAATTGAAGCCCCACCTTTTCTTCAGCGGAAAGATATAAAGGGGGAAACTATGGCTTCTACACAAATGTTTTGCATAACTCGAGAATAATTCGAGCAAATGGAACCAAATTTGGCTTAGAGGAGTATTTCAGTACGAGAAAGGGTTCTATGAATATTTCATACCCTTCTCTTCTTTGTGTGGAGATATAAAGGGGGGGGGGGGCTCTTTTACATTTTCCAGCATAATTGGAAAACTTTTAAAGCATATGGATCTAAATTTGGCATGGGAAGGCATTTGAATACGAGAAATGTCTTTATAGTATTTTGAGAACCCTCTTTTCTTCCTGTGAGGAAATTTTAAGGTGGGGTACAGTTTTTTACATAACTCGAGAACTTATCCAGCAATTGGAACCAAATTTCGCTCGGCAGGGTATTTGAGTAATTACGAGGAATGTTTCTATGAGTATTTGGTACTACTACCTCCTTCCAGTAGTGTGAAGTGAAGGAGAGAAGGGGGCTGCGTTACAATTTTTCACATAACTTGAGAACTAATCGAGCAAAGGGAAACATATTTTATATGGGAGGGCATTTGGAATCGATAAAATGGTAATATGCTTATTCGAGACTCCTTTCTCCTTCAATTGGGGATAAAGTTAGGGTAAAGGGGAGCTCACATAAAATTGTTTTGGATAAACCAAGAACTTTTCAAGCAAATAGAGTCAAACATAACATGGGAAATCATTTGGATACGAGAAATGATTTTATGATTATTTGAAACATCATCTTTTTTCCAGTGAGTACGAGGGGGTTCAATAGAATTTTCTTGGTACAGAAGTAATCAAGCAAAAAACATCAAATAATATATGTTTCTATAAAATTTTACCCTTCTGCCTTGCAGTGTGGAGAGGTGAAGGACGGAGGGGGTTCCATATAAATATTAATGTATCGCTCAAAACTTATCAACCAATATAACCAAATTTGTTATGAGAATTTTTTTATTACGAAAAAATTGAATCCCTGCCTCCTTCCAGCTATTGCGGATGGGAAGAGGAAAGGGAGGATTCATATAAGCATTTTTTTTGGCATGAACCGAGCATTTAGGGGCCGTTCAAATATTCCGTAACGCAATTTTCAGTCATTTTCGAACCCCAACCCCCGTTAAACACATTTTTATTTGATTTTCTATCAAAAATACATAAACCGCAACAAACTGCTATACCCCCTCTCCCCCCTAAACGCCTTACGTAATATTTTAATGGTCCCTTATAAAACCTAAAAATCAAAAATTTGAATAATTTCTTCAAATTTCATTTATTTTTGAAGGTGTTGCAACGCACACCGGGTCAGCTAGTGAAACATATAATATAACACAATCGATTCCCTGAAGCCGTTAATATTTAAATGAAACCTAAATCTGGGTGGAAACACTCAGAATCTAACCTTTATTTAACTTCATGTAAGTAAAATACACATCATGGAACAAACTCACCAAATAAAAGTAAAACATCTGGGCTGTGTTAATTGATGGTGAATTCCTTTTTCCAGTCTGCTCTCAATAATTTCCAGTTTCGTGCAGCGCTTTAGCGGAACGCGGCACGAAATATTTATCCTGCCACTCTTGAGGATCCCACTCATCTTTTAATTAATCACCCTTAAAATCTAGAACTTAGTACAGTTTTATGCCATTTTCAGCACTTCAATATTGATTATCAAATGCGCCCGCTGGCCTTCCACAAACCCTACGTACACAAGAATGAACGACCAAAAGAAAAAAATTTGGTCGCAGCAAGCTGAACAAATCCATCGTGCCAAGGGACTGATTGAAAACTCACAACACTACTCTAATTTATTATAATTTTTTTCATATTCCCCATCACAGTTGTCGTTGGGAATATTCATAAATGATATTCACAATATTGCAATGATAAGCGACACATTGAACACTAGGAAATCATATACGGCATTTTCTCCAGGGACACCCATAATCAAACCGCGCGGATAACCAAATCGAAGAGCAAAGGCGACGACCTGAAAGGCGACGACACAAAAAAAAACAAACTTTTTCGATAACGATTTTCCATTTTCATCCAGTGGATCCACCCCAAGATTTGACTTTAAGGCATCTTTAATCAACACTCCCGGAGTTTTATTTTGTTAATTCATAATATAATTTAACCAGAAACACTCAATTTTCTGAAAATTTCGCCGGACGAGATAAAAAACGCGTGCACTGCGGTCAAGCCAAGGCCTACCCCCCTCAAATTATCTGGATTTATCGATTTAGCAAAAGTTGAAATTGAATCTGATATGAACCCCAAACAAGTTTTTCTTTCAAATGAAGATTCCTCATTTATTTTTAAAGCTTAAAATAAACTGAACACTTTTAGGGCTATTAATTCGAAAATTATGATTTAAAGTGAATTACTTTTAATATACATGAACCAAAAGAACTTCAATTCAAATAGAAGGATACTCTTAGAAATACATTTCTTTTACTTTTCTTTTTGTGTGCATTTTTAAGTACAAAAGTATTATCGTGGATTGATTTTGATTACCGCATTTTTCTATGTTTTTTTAATTGGTATTTTTCGATGATTTACATAAGACAAAATTATAACTGCTGTTTTGAGGTTTCGGTCTACTGTACTTCAGCCATCTTCAGAAAAACTTTATTTAAAATAGATGGAAAGATATAAATTTTACAATATTTTCAAAAAACTTTTAAAGAACTATTTCTATTCCACACTGTCTCGAAACTCAGAAACTTTGTTTTTGAATTCTCTTGAATGAAAAAGCTGAAAGAGACACCCCAATTCAAGAGAACGATTCACTTAGAAATTAAACCGTCGATGAACCAATCTGAAGCACACCTCGCTGACCAGGAGCATCTTCTTGAAGTCGATTTCAAATATTTAGAGAAGGAGGTTAGGGAAATACGCGGCAAAACAAATTGTGAGTTTTCAAATAGTGTGCCTTTGATATAGTCATTTCAAAGGTTTTTGACAATATTGTAAAATTTCTTTCTTTCTATCTATGTTAAATACAGTTTTTCTGAAAAAGGCAAAAGTTCAGTAGGCCAAAACGTTAAAATAGCAGTTTTAATTTCGTCTTACATACATAAGTCACCGAAAAAACCATAGTTATAAGAGGTGATCAAAACCCAAACACGATGGTATTTTTGCTTGAAAAATGCACACATAAAGAAAAGTAAAAAAAAATGTGTGATTCTTAGAGCATCTTACTATTTTAGTTGAAGTTCTTTAATGTAAATAGTTATTCAAAATCATAACTTTCTAAAAAAAAAGTCCTTAAACTGTTCAGTTTATTCAAAGCTTCAAAAAATTAATGAAGGATTTCATTTAAAAACTTGGTTGGAGTTCAAATCAGATGTAAAGTTATGCGAGCTTCCCTTCTTCCTTGCAATCGTTTCAGAGAATTGAGGTTATGTATTGGCTTTTCGGTCTTATCAGGTCAATTATAACACTTTTTATATGTACTTCATCCAACGTTTCGAATTATATTAATTCTTTATCAAGGAACTAAAATTAAATACAGGAGCATAAAACTTATTTTCTCATAATTAATATTAACATTAATTACTCACTCGGACATTCGTGTTATTGTCCAAAGCAGATGCACTCCTACAGCGTTCATCAATCGTCAGGATTCTGGCTATAAATTTTGAATTTGAACTCTCATTTCATGTCATGCATCTGCTTTGGACAATAACACGAATGTCCGAGTGAGTAATTAATGTTAATATTAATTATGAGAAAATACGTTTTATGCTCCTGTATTTAATTTTAGTTCCTTGATAAAGAATTAATATAATTCGAAACGTTGGATGAAGTACATATAAAAAGTGTTATAATTGACCTGATAAGACCGAAAAGCCAATACATAACCTCAGAATTGAGGAAGAAACATTGAACAAACGTCGAAAAAAATTGCACATAAATACCCTCTGCATTAAAATTTTAATAATAAATTCTCAAATGATCCAAAAATATTATTTGAAAGCTTCTATTCCACTTTTCCCATTGGAGAGAGGGGTCTCAAATCATATAAAAAACTGTTCTCGTACTCAAACATACTTCCATGCAGAATTGAAATAGACAAACACACAAACAGACAGATATGGATTAAGTTAAGTAATTTGCAGACAATTATTAACCATTGCTGCGATTTCAACTGGTTTTGCATGATTTACATCTATATTTTCCAGGTTCCTCGCTTTTATTTGAAGTCGTTGAAGTCTTTTGAATATTTCAGCTAACTTTATGTATTGCTTCTACACTATACAGCTAATATCTACAAAATAAATAGAACACATTTGATGAAGACTTATCCTGATACTGGTTTACAAATTTGTTAAAAAAAACTTTTTCGATAGATTTGAAAAAGCAGAAGCCTTATCTTTATCACAGGCCTTTTACACGCTCATTACTCATTAAAACATATAAAGGGTGATAAATAACTCACAAATTTCACTTATTCACATTCACAATTTTTGTGATTCAGTGCTTTCCGTAATAACGTCCATTGAAGAAGTTTTTCGCCTTGAATTTTTGGGCACAACATCTAAAATGGGCCATCTAAAATGTATTACATGAACCACCAGTTATCAAATCAAACCTTTTTTTGAAAATGGGTTTTTGTTTACTGAAGCTTTACTGAAGCTAAATTTTTAAAAAAAATTCTCTTTGTATGTCTTTGGAATATTCCAACGAGACTTCTTAACGAAAAGTTTTTGGCTTGAAACCTCCCAGGTGACCGCTAAAGAGATTATCTCCGCTAAAAATTTCCTCTGCTAGTGGTCCAAATATTTTGCGCACGCTTTGATTGTCGTATTTTGTGTATTTTACTAGTGGGCAGCTTTTTTTCCTTGTAGAAGTTGAATTAGCCCTGTTAATAAGTCAGCAAGATGAACCAGTCCGAAAAATGTAATTTTTTTATTACTTTCCCTATCGAAGTTTTCGAATTGCGTTGCTAAAACCTCTCACATTCCCTAAATTCATGGAATCAATCATCTTCAATTCTATTCAAATTTAAGCTCAATGTTAGAACCACTACGACTCCTAATACGATTTACCATATAAATTTTAGTCAAATAGTTGATTTCCAGCTATTTTGGGTCTCTCACTGGGACTTATATGAATTTTTCTCGATTCTACCCAAAAAAAAATTGTCATGGGGCTTCTGTGTTGGACGCTGTCTCAAAAACCACTTGACAGATTGTAACCGTATACATTACATTACTAGATAGCTTCACTGAAAATTTGATCTATTTCCGTCCATGCTTTCAAGGTTATTCATAAAACAAAGTGTTGCATTTTTTTTCAAACACACTCCTTAATTTCAATATATTTGTTTTTTACTTGATAAAGGCACTTTGATTTTATTTTGATTGTCAATACTAAGAAAAATGAGATTTCCTGAACCATTGGAAAACTTTCAAGTGATTAACCAAAAAAAATCAAGAATTATTTTGATGATAATCGTCACACGAGGTTTAGTAACTAAATCGATTAGCAAAATTGAAAATTGTAATAAATGATTTTGTTAAGTGGTAAACATTTGTGAACAATTTTTTATTTTGGCTATTTACATTAGAAAAAACCAGAAGATTTAGTCAAACTTTTCCGCATGCCCTTACTCACCCCATTCAACTAAGCTTCCCATTAGACAAATGTAATGTACGGTATCCATTGACGGAAATCCCCCGCAAGCGATAACCGTAGTCGAAACAATTACGGTAGCTCGAGATCAATGTTATTAGCCAAAAGATGCATGTAAAGCCTATAAGTGAGGGCTCAGCGAGCATGCAACATAGGGTACGCCAATCAATCCACGGTAATCTGCAGCGTTGCTTCGAAGCAGCATTGCATTCTGCATGTTTAATATCCGCTAAACTGGCCGTCGGGTTCTGGAGGGCGGCCGGTTTCGGTTTTGCTGCAACGGCGGCGTTCAGTCAGCGCCGTGATAATGGTGGGTAATTTATGAGGTCGCTGCATCGAATCGATTCAAGCATTCAGCCTTCGAGATCAGCAGCAAAAATCGTGACGCAATGCTTAATATTTGTTTTGCTTCTCGTCTGGCGTCGCCGTCCTCGCTAAACGTTCCGCTGACTCGTGGAGGATCTCGGTGTGATACGCCGTGCGCGTAGGACAAACATACATGAGTGGCTCCTTGCGCGCGAAATTGCAAGGAAGACACCCCGGCGGGAGGTTTGGCTGAACTGAGTTGAGCTGAGCTGAGCTGAGAGACTGCCACCTCCTAGTCCTAGTGTGTCGAGCCGAGACAACATTATTATTGATGGTCATGGACATGCGGGAAGATCGATGCGAATATGGGCATCATAAACGAGGCGATTTGGGTCCTGCGCTGATATGTGTTTCTCAAACATTTTGAGAAGTATGTATGTCTAACAAAGCTTAAAACGAATTCACCGTTATTTAAACACACTGCAAAAAAAATGTGAATGTGATATTTAAAACTAATCAATATGATCATTCAAATGAACACTTTATATGTAACAACCATACTGACCTTTGTACATATACAAAAAGCAATTTTTCGATGTTTGTTTGTTTGTCCACTACATGCTCAGCCGTCTCAAGACCAAGAAAGCTGAAATTTGGCAGGACTGCTTAATATGACCGTTATTTATTTTATTTACATAGTATACCGTCTCACGACATAACTTGACGAACATAATTCCTAAAATTCACTCGGTTCATAGCAACCGTTCTCCAATTTCTCGGGCACCCCACGTTCGCCAGATCACGCTCCACTTGGTCTAACCATCTCGCTCGTTTCGCCCCCGCTCGTCTTGTTCCTACCGGATTCGTAGCGAACACCTGTTTTGTAGGACAGTCGTCCGGCATTCTCGCAACATGTCCCGCCCAGCGTATCCGGCCAGCCTTCACCACCTTCTGGATACTGGTTCGCCGTAGAGTCGCGCGAGCTCGTGGTTCATCCTTCGCCTCCACACTCCGTTCTCCTGTACACCGCCAAAGATGGTTCTTAACACTCGTCGCTCGAATACTCTGAGTGTACGCAGGTCCTCCTCGAGCAATATCCATGTCTCGTGCCCGTAGAGAACAACCGGTCTAATGAGCGTCTTATACAGGTTACACTTCGTGCGAGGGTTAAGTCTTCTCGACCGTAGTTGCTTGTGGAGTAAATAGTAGGCACGACTTCCGCTGATAATTCGCCTCCGGATCTCACGGCTGGTATCATTGTCTACGGTCACCAGTAAGCCGAGATAGACAAAGTTTTCGACTATCTCCAGCTCGTCGCCGTCGATCGTGACCTTATTATTACTGGACAAGTGGGTTCGGTCGGTCTCGGATCCGCAGGCCAGCATGTACTTCGTCTTGGACGTATTAATCATCAACCCAATCCTTCCTGCTTCGCGTTTCAGTTTGCGGTAGATCTCCTCCACCGCCGCAGATGATCTGCCGACTATATCAATGTCATCGGCAAAGCAGATAAGTTGACTGGATCTGTTGAAAATCGTGCCCCGCATTTCGCCCACCGCTCGTCGAATAACACCTTCTAGCGCCACGTTGAACATCATGCAGGATAGACCATCACCTTGTCGAAGCCCCCTGCGCGATTCGAATGAGCTTAGTATGACCGGGAATGATGAAAACTGTTTTTTTTTTGTTTTCGGACAACCTCTTTTTAAGGGGGTCGTCTAATCTAAAAAACTGTTTATGCTATATTGATGTTATTATAAATCGGATCGAGACTTAAATTGGCATATGGAAGTTTTCAGAAACGACCAATCAATTTCAAAAGTCAAATTTTGTGTGAAGCGTCAGCAAAAGGAGTCATCCAAATAATCTGTTCACTGTTTTTTAATTGGATTGAGAAGATATTTCGTACATTGGTGTTTTGAAGAGGTTTTGATTACTCACTTACTCGTTTGCCTCTCTAAACATATCTAGGCCTGTTAACCTGTTTAAATCGCAGGTTCCAGTGGAGGAATAGAGTTATCGTTTATTTTCATATCTCTATAGGCTCCCTCTATTGCTACACTCTAGCAATTGCTAGTGCAACCAAAAATCGTCAATACGCGAATTGGCCTGTTCAACAATATGGTAATTGTCAACTTTGCTGGATAACCATCGAGAAGTTTATCAATACAAAAATTTATAGCTGAACTATACATATGTACAAAATAAAAAAAACAAATAGCTGAATTGATGCAAATAAATGCACGACAAAGCAATTCCTACAATGTGTTTTTAAAGACAAAATAAAAGTTCAATGTTTCTGCTTTACGTTCACTGACTTTTAATTAACCACTTCTTCTTCGTGCTTTAATGGTTTTCTGATATTCATAATTTTTGAAAATATCTTCAAACCATGTGCGGTCCTATGGGGCGGTTGATCGGGGTGATCAGCCCCCCAAGCGGGAAAAAATGTTACACAATACATGAAATTAAGAGCTTTTTCTAGTCGGTATTCCCTTGAATTTTCAAAACTCACCACCCCGTGGGAACTTTCATAAAACAAAACTAGTTTTGCAGAAAAATTAAGCATTGGGGTGATCAATTTTCCATTAAGCATCTTGGAAACGTAAGACTTGACAATCTAACAATATTATCTTTTATTTTTCTTTTTAACAGTATTGTAGATATTTGTCATTTATGATTAGAAAACGATGATCAACCCATTTTTAAGGACACAATCAATTTTCTCGATGGTTTTAAACTATTTGTTTACTAGCTAATCCCGTACGAACTTCGTTTCGCTTTTAACTTTAAAGCAGATGATTTTGTATTTGATTGGTAATTAGGACGCATTTTCACGAAAAAATTGCTTAAAATACTAAAAAGAATTTGCAAGCAAATTGGCTTGTCTACCAAATGGAAATTTAAAATAAGAAATGTATTGACTGTCGAAAAAAACACTCGTGTACGATTTTTTTCTCATTTTCGGATGCATTACAATGAAATTATGTCTAAAATATTTTAAAGATAATTTGAATGACCCCTTTTCTGTCGTCTGATTCATAATTTGAATTCATAAATCAATCGGGTGTCAAACCCGTAAATGAATACTGTTTGGATCTCATGCATAATAAAACAATTATTGAAAAAACATTAAACAGTGAATGTGGACGACCACTTTTTCGGTCGTCTAAAAGGAAGTTTGTCATCATGAATCGGTTCCTCGTCCTGCAAAACTCTCGTGTTTGAATTTTTGCCTAACAACGTAGTTATTGCAAAAAAAAAATCGAAAATATTATGGACGACCCCTTTTACTGATTCCTTGTCAACATTTGACACATGAAATCAATTACAGTGAACAGAAAACATTAAACAGTTTATGAGGGGGTCGTTTAGCAGATCTCTGAATTAAAATTCGACTCCTAAAATCAATTACTCGTGCCTTGAAACTCCCACGTTTCAAGTTTCCATCTTAATCCAATATATTTAAGCATTAACATCGCAAAACCAGTGTTTATAAGGACGACCACTTTGGGCGACCCTTGACCCTGAACTTGAAACCTGGAA
Organism: Uranotaenia lowii; assembly: GCF_029784155.1. NCBI lineage: Eukaryota > Metazoa > Arthropoda > Insecta > Diptera > Culicidae > Uranotaenia > Uranotaenia lowii. Next base: position 109,519,506 of record NC_073692.1, read on the forward strand.
ACGATTGATCGTTCCTCAAAATACTCTTGTGCAAATTTTGATCAAAATCAAATCTATATTAATGACACTATCGCAAAAACATTGAATTGTTGATATGGACGACCCCTTTTGCCGACCCCTTCTACAAAATTTGATAACTGGAATCAATTGTCTGTTCCTCAAAATTCCCGTCTGTAAATTTTCATCTCAATCCAATGCATAATAACGTCAATATCGTAAAAAAACATTAAAAAGTTCATATGGACGACCCCTTTGGCCGACCCTTGACCCTGAATTTAATACCTGGAATCAATTTCTCGTCCCTCAAAACGCTCATGTGCAAAATTTAATGTCAATTCAATGTATAATAACGTCAATATAGTAAAAACACTGAAAAGTTTATATGGACGACCCCTTTTGCTAACACCTGACACAAAATTCAATACCTGGTATCAATTCTCCACATCTTAAAAACCCCTATGGGCAAATTTTTGTCACATTCCGAGGAAAAATAACGTCAATATCGCGAAAACAATATTTGTCTTGTATCCAAAAATCTAAAAACATTTTTCATCATTCCTGGTCTTAATGAGTATCTATGAAAAATTTCAGCTCTCTAGCTCTTAAGATGGCTGAGCCTTTACAGGACAAACAAACAAACAAACCCTCAGAAATTGCTTTTTATATATAAAAGAAGATTAAATTGATCTGTTGATTAGGCCCAAGAGATGACTTAAGATTAAAATAAAAATTACACAAAATTTACATTTCACCAACGATTTCTTAATATAGGGGAGATGGGGGCATAATGGCCACCTTAAGGAAAACGCTTATTTAACCATAGAGAACAGCTGTAATATGTGAATTACATCATTGTTTCGTGTTCAGACACTCAAATAGTCTATTGCCTAATTGCAAGAAACTTGAAAAAGTAGATAAAAACGTTTAGAAATGCATTTTAAAATTTTTTGCCGAAAGCTGAAAACCAGTCACTGTAGAGGCATAATGAGAAACCCCCCGAGGCAGTATGAGCACCATTAATGAAGGCATAATGAGCGTTTTCTGCCGGGAATTCTGGCAGCAAATTCGACTCGATGAAGTCAACTGATTAATAGAGCTACAACTTGACTTGTGCCGTCTGACGATTTGGCCTATTGGTTAGATGCCGGAGAGGTAATCAGTAGGCTCGAGTTCGATTCCTGGTCGAGGTGATTTTTTTTTTCATTTATCATTTATGGTCATGATCAGTGCTGCAAATTTTCAGTGTCAGTGAGAAATTATCAGCTGACTTTATTGCAGTGTATCGGTCAGTTCAATTCCAACTAGATTCATACAAGAATGAACTGAAAGCTCAGTCCTGAAAGCTCTCTGCACACTCATTCACCAATCGGCAACATCGGTGCTTAGTATACATTCAGGCTCTTTGCAGGTTCATGAGGTTATCCAATCTTCATTTTCAGTTTCAAGCGAACATTGCTGAAAGTGAAAAAAGCTTCCTTCTATTATCATTAAGTTTAGTTGAATGGTTACAAAGATTGTTCGACTCGCTAGACATGCGCAAATTTCAGAATTACTGCTGAGATCGCTATTTTTGAAGGATTCTGATAAAAAATACGTCTGTTTCAAATGGTGTGAAGAGGTGGGAAGGTTTAGAAATGAGTGTTCGGGTTGGCGAGACGAACGCTGGCGAGGGAGCGTGTAGACGAATGTGGGGGACAAAATTATGACAAAAAGTTGGCAGTAAAATGACAAAACATGACAAATGTGGTAAAAGTATGACAAAATTATGACAAAAAAAATCTGACAAATAGGAATGAAATTTACAATACAATGGAAAAATATTTACTAGCTCAACTCTGTCGAAAATATGACAAATCTGATTAAAATGTGACAATATTTTAACAAAAATATGACAAAAAAGACAAAATCATGGCAAAAAAAAAATGACAAATGTCGTAAACAATTGACAAAAATATGAAAAATATAACAAAATTATGACAAGCGTGGTAAAAATATGCCAATAAATTGACAAAATCGTGACATGAAATTGTGAAGTCAAACAAATTTATATATTTGAAAATTTGATATCAAAAGAACAAAAATACGACTATGTCGTCAAACTATGTAAAAATTTGACAAAATGATTAAATATTACAAATCTTCCAGATTGTTGTCATTTTTTAACCACATAAATAATTTTATTGTCAATTTTTTGTGATAATTTTGTTTTAATAATAAGATTTATGTCATAATATTGTCTTATTTTCATCACATAACACATGTTTTTGACAAAGTTTTCTCGAAGTTAAATCATTTTATTGTTAAATTTATGTCGTTTTTGTCAGCCTTTGTCAAAATTTTATAATTTTGTTGTCATGTTTTGTCATTGTATTGTAAATAATTTGCTTCATTTTTGTGTTATTTTTCATATTTTTATCACATTTGTCACATTTTTGTCTCATTTGTCGGATTTTTGTCTTATTTTTGTTATGTTTTGTCATTTTATTGTCAATTTTTTATCATATTTATGACAATTGTTTGACTGATGTCATTTTATTGTCAAATTTTAGTCATATTTGTCAGATTTTTCTCATACTTTTGTCAAAATTTTATCATGTTTTCAACATATTTATCACATTGTGTAATAATTTTGTCATTTTTTGACCTCATTTTATCATATTTTTGTCATTATTAATTACCATAAATTCAATTTTTTTTATATACATCCATCCTCTTGTCCCGCTTCAAGTAAACGTATAGTCTCAGCGATTTTCAATTCGCGTTTTCTTTTTGAATCCCAATTCATAATTTGCAAAAATGGCAAAAACAAATGCTTACTGAAATTATCAGCAAATTTCGCTGACACTGATTGAATGCTTAAGCTGCAGTCACTGATCAAAAACAGTAAGTGACAGAAATGCCCAAGCGAAAGACGCTTTCGTAGCTTTCGAGTGAAACAAGTTAGTTCGGGTTTACGAGTGAGCTTTCTACTGACTGATAGACACACTCACACAGCTTTCTGTAGGCACGAGGATGACCGAGCCGATCAGAAGCTTTTATATTTGTTGACTTTTCTATTCCGTTCATTTCAGATGAAGCTTTTTACACTGATAGAAAATCACAGTCAGTATCATTCGTGCTTGAAGATAATTTGCAGCACTGGTCATGATTGCACTAAACGGTGATGCGTAGATTCATCAAACAAAGCAATAACAAAATAATCAAGGTCTGTTTGTTGAATTCAAAGAATGAACACATGCTCATACATTATGTTTCTGGTGTTTTGTTTGACGGATGATGCTTTGATGCTATTAGCCTTATAATGTAACAATAAAAAAAACAATCATGAATGGTATGTGCAAAAAAAAATTCCCTCGAACAGGAATCGAACTCGAGTCTACTGATTACCTCTCCGACATCTAACCAATAGGCCAAATCGTCAGACGATACAAATTAAGCTGTAGCTCTATTATTCAGTTGACTTCATCGAGTTGAATTCACTGCTAGATTCTCCGGCAGAAAATGCTCAATATGCCTTCATTGAAAGTGCTCTGTTCGCCTCTAGTGAACAAATTAAAGTAAAAACGCGTTTTACAATTGATTAAAGTGAAAAATCAAAAATTTTATGATGCTGAAAATTTAGAAACAATATGTAGATCATGTTGCAGTGCGTACATTTCAGATCGAGATGATTTAAAGGTCATAAAAGCTTGTTTGGTGGTGCTCAAAAATTATAATATTTTCGTCACTTGAGAACCTAGCTGGTTATTATTTAATATTTCTGTAAATATGAAAAGGATATTTCTTTTTTGGTGAAAAATTAATACTATAGGTAGTACAAAACAAGTCCTCATGAAAATTTGTTTAAGAAAATACGTACTCATGTAGAAAAATGGACTTCTCATTATGCCTCGGGTGCTCGTTATGCCCTCATCTCCCCTACTTATAAAATTTCTTCGGAAAACATCTCTCAAAACGACAAAGTCAAAGATCTCGAAAAAGCGGTTTTCTATGATCCCTGAATGTAAGTCTAGAAGAATTAGTTCAAGAGATAAAAAAAAGATTTTTTTTTGGAAAACTTTAAAATTCATTATTGTTTTACTGTTACAATATTGCTCGTTGTCAAAATAATATTGAATATCCATAGAAGAATAAATAAAACATAATAAATCTAACGCACTTATAGCTAAAATTAATCATTGGCTTTTCAGAAAGTGAAATACCAAACTAAACTTTTTGGCATAAATTCAAATTGCACTGCTACAGATTTTGTTTACCACCTCTAGTTTTAAAACTAACGCTTAGGAAAATTCTAAAATTCACGTATTTTTACTGAAAACCGTTTTTGATAGTTTTTAAACTAATAAACCAACTTGGAAACAAAAAATAATGATTTGGAATTTTTTTATTACGGAAAAGTGGGGTATCATGGGTCACTTTTTTCTTTGCTTCATAACTTCTTTATTATGAAAGTTATAAGGAAGGTTTTCTACATTTTTATGGTATCTTTAGGCATTTTTCTTTAAATTTTCCATACATTAATTACCCGAGTTCTGGCTGATTTCAAAAAAGTAATTTTTTGTGGATTTTGATAAAAAGTGGGAGAACGTGGTCCACCAAATACAAATTGACTAGATAACATGATAATGAGCTGACCCAATAACTGAAATGTCATAATTTAATTTGCAGATGAGAAATTTTCAGATGCAATTTCAGATGAGGAAAAAAAAGAGAGTTGTGTATGATCGATTAGTTCCTAATTCCTAGCTCGCAAACGTTTCGCAAAATTTCTTATAAAGGATTTATTTTCGTCTCTATTGCATTGAAAAAAATGGACAAAATATTTTTCATAACTCTTTATGTGGCATTCTTAAGAAAACTTTGCAGATAGGAAAAACGTATTTTAAGTTCTAAAAGTGTATAAAACCACCAAAATATAGGTGATCCAAGATACCCCACAAATTGATTTGCAAATTGGTTATGTTCGTGTGAATTATTTATGTTTCATCAAAAATTCCTTTTCCACGTGAAAGAACATGACAAAACTAAGATCATAAGCGTATGAGCATATTTTTGTTATATACTTTAAATCCCCGGATGCAATTTGTTCAGTTATGTAAGTGCATTTTTCTAGGCTAGTTTAATAAAAGAAGCATATCACGCGTACAGAAGTCAGCAACATACAGAATAACATGTTAACGCAAAGCAACGACGATGACAGTTGGATTGAGATTTTTATCTCAACACACAGCTGAGATATTTAGAGTGGCCCCCGTTACCCCACTCTCCCCTATGCTCAGTTTAATCAATCACCTAGATTTGACATAGTTTTTCTTGATTCAAAGATAATTTAGAAAATAATTTAAAAAAAAATAATTGAAAAAAAATCTATTTCTTATAACACAAAAGGGCGTTATATAGATTTTGAAATTCAAAATTTAAGTTTCTTCAACAACTTTGTTAAAGACTGCCAATGAGATTTTTCATTAAAAAATTTTATATTCAATATCTTTGCAACATTCTACAAATTACTTTCAGCTTTAAATTCAAGAGCAAATAAATCAAAGTAGAGTTCCTAAAGCTACAGAATTTAGTACTTTTTTTTCAACTTTTTTCTCAATTTTTTAAGTTTTTTCTAAATACTTCTGATTCAGTTCGATGATACATAATTGGAGGAGATGAACAGTGTGCATCAACCCACCATTACACTTTCAAAATCAATTGGTTTCATTAGATATTGGAGCTCTATTTGTTAGTAGATTTTTAAAAAAATAATTAAATTGTTGTTTTTTTTTAGATGCTAAATGGTGTCCACGATTAAATCGCCACACACAAAATTGATTCGCAAAATAAGAGTTTTCATCCGATTGCCATCAAATTTTCAGGGGTTGAAAAATAATTAATGAACTTCATTTTATCATTTTATTCGTATTTTATTTACAGTCCATACGAAAATGTCCGCACTTTGGCCTTAATCCTGGCCATAAGATTCTGCACAACCTGTGAATCTACCGTTTTTTGCATGTAAATTCATACTTTCTTCAGTTCTTCGACTGTCTTCACTACCTTAGGTCGTTTAAGAAGGTGTTGCTTCATAATCACCCAGTACTTCTCGATGGGGCGGAGCTCCGGAGTGTTGGGAGAGTTGGGACGTTGTGGGCCTTCAGGAGAGGAAGCAGCCGCCTCTGGAGGCACTCTTCCATGTACACCTGCCCATTCATCGTGTCCTGGGTCACGGAAGGTGCACTGCGCTTCCCACACGTGCAGATGGCTTGCCAAACCAGGAATTTATACGCAAATTTGGACATCTTCTGTGTGCGGACATGCTCCGGAACGCTGAACTTATTCTTGGCCGTGGAAAACAGTATGTCGAGGATCTGTTTGAAGTCGATTTTCAAACATGTTTTGTCATACAAGATGCAGCATTCAACTTTCGTCAGCATGTTGAGCTACAACTTCCTGGCACGGGCGCATAAAATTGGCGGACTTGGTTTCTCGTTGCGATTAAGGGGATTTTGTATCTTGAACGTTCGAAGCCCAGCCTAAGTTTTGGCCTTCTGGACAAAACTTCGGCTTAGGTGCAGCTTCTTAGCCACATCCCTAACGGAGACGTTCGTGTTTCGGTTGAAGGCCCCAACTACGCGGTTGTTATTTTTGGTGTGGTACGGAATACTTTTTCCTTCACTTCTGGGCTTCCGAACGGTGGTCAATCGTTCCTTGAACCGCTTGATCACTTGCGATATCGTGGAATTCGCGAACTTAGGCTTGTGATATAGCTCAGTTGGCAAGTCTGTTGTCTCCTGAGCAGATGTTCGCGAGTTCGAGCCCAAGAGTAAACATCGAACACAGTTGTACCGGACAAGTTTTTTAATAACGATCCGCCAACTGTAACGTTGATTAAGTCGTGAATGCCATAATGATGATAAAACGACTAAAGTCGAAAAAAAAAAATGGAATTTGCGACTGATTCCTAACGTTTTAGCGATGGAACGATGCGATGCGTGATGAATGCGATTTTATCACACACGAGCTGTTCTTTCGACTACATTTCCGCAAGTTTTGATCACAGGACTTTAAAACTTGCAGGATGTAAACAATGCACTAAGAACTAAATCCACCCAAATTTTCATTAAATTCAACCCAATGATTAAAAAGTTAGAGCAATCAGTAGTCTACCATTAGAAACTCACAGAATGACGATAACTCCCCCGGATAAATCCTTGTTCGGATGATACCATCCAAAGCATGTACTCAAAATCATTCACCAATGTTTGAATGGTGGTCATGGATATTGTCAAATGATGTACCAAGTGCTGTGTGCGTATGTAAAAACCATCAGCCAAGATGAGCTGAGCGTGTGTATGTAAACCGGCTGGCAATATAAAACAGTTTCTTGTTTCCCATTCCCCATCCTTTTCCATCAAATAAATACAAAGGAGGATGGGAAAAAACACCGGCCACGCGGCAGACGCCAGAGCAGTGCGTTTTTTGGTAATCAGCGGTGGCAGAAAGACTATGCCAATAAACTTTCGTTTCCTAACCGACTCAGAGTTCGATTCTCATAATATTTTTTTTGGGATGAATAATTCAATTGGATGAAAATTCCATAAAATGTGTTTCTTGTTTCGGTTGCATGTAGTGGTCATGCATCATTTTGCACGGGAGCTCGAGCCTTAATGCCAGTAGTGCTTTTTCAGTCATATCATCGTTGGTACAGTGTAGCTCTTCTTTGGGTGTAGCAATAGCATTCATTTATTCAACTGCAAATCTTCAAAAAAAAATCAATATTCTAAAACTTGAGAACCAATGCCCTGCACCGCATTCCGGGTCATTCTCGTTTTTTCCCTCGGCAATAGATAGACTAAATGGATTCTCCCGCTGTGACATCGCGATGGTACTTCGGGAATGATTATTGAATTCAAATCTTCCTGTTTTTGTTGTGGTCTTCTGGTCACACACACATCATATGGCGGGTTCATCTTCTGGACCCGAGATGCTGTTGTTGTTGTTGTTGTTGTTCTTTCCGGGTGTCGCGTATACATACTCAGATATTGCCGAGATATTAGTCATACACCTCGGCTCGGATGCCAATAAAATGAATAACGAGACAATTTATCAACGATCAAAACCCCACCGAGGCGTTGTTGTAACACACTGCTTGGCAATCTGCCCGGTTGTATACCTAGTTGTTTTTTTTTCTTTTTTTCTGGTTGGTGCACCTGAATGGTCACCTGAAGATGGAACGTCGCCTTGCGCAAGGTAGGACACAAGACAAGGGACTCCTCGGTGAGTTCCAAGAATCCCAGCCCGATCCCAGGGCTTCTGGTTGGGCTAGATATTACCCTGCTTATCCCGCAGAGCATTTGTGTGGTGCATTCGGAACGCACCACTAAGCATTTCAATCAAGAGTGGGATGAAACGGAACGGACGCAGGAAGTTGTTGTGCTGCTGATGCTGCCAGTGTTTTCTCGAACATTTGATTGAGCCCATTTATTAAAAGATTATTACGGCTGTAGATTTGATTCACATTCCCATATATAATAATGCGAGAGGGACTTAGCAAAGAAAAAAAAAACGAAGGAAAAGGGCGAAGTCTAGGAGGGAGGTCTAGGACAGGAAGATCTTTTAGATTGGCGAAGCTTGGTAAGCTGCAAGCGGGAATCAATCATTGGATGGCCTTTCGATTGGCTTCTCATTCAACTGTCTCTGCCAGGTAGCCCAGATCCAGTACCCACCTAAATGAGCATTCGTAACGAATGAACCTATCGATGTGTGACAGCGAGTGGCCTCCTGAAGCTGACCGACGACGACGTCGACGACGAGGTCCAGAAGGTATCGATATCAGAGTTATGGGAAGCAGCAAGTGACTAATGGAGACATTCCATTTGCTACTGACTGGCTGCTGCCGTTCCTCGTGGTTTGTCGTTGTCTTTGGGCGGGCCAATCGGATCGGATTGGCAAGATTAAGTTGTTGGGGAATTTAATTGTCATATGATTAAGAGTGCCCACCGTGGGATCCTAGAGTTTGTGGGGAATTTTCGGTGCATACTACATATTTCTGTGTAGGTGTTATCAAATGATAGAGAGTATTCTCTGAAGGTTCCCCAATGGGAGAAAGAAACAAATATAAATAGAAAGGTTATTTCTCAATCAAATAATCAATTTATAAACTGTTGAAGCAGACATATGTAGGTATGTAAGTCTAAGGATTTTATGATGATTTGTCACGTGTGTTTTTGAGATAGTTCGTTCGCACTGCAAGTTTCCGCTTGTGGGGCGAACCACGCTTGGCCTACTAATGTGTGATGTTAGATGAAACTCTATCTGTATCCACCACTTCAAAGTAGTTAGCCCGTTCTGAACAAATATTCGTTTCTAAATGGAATTCTAACCGCTTATCATCACAATTTATCATTTCTTCCGTGTATAAAATAATTCAAATTCTTAAGTCGTTCTAACTTAAAAGATTTCACTTTCCACCAATAAAGCCGATAAATTACGTTACATTTGAGGATTTTTTTTTAAATTATTTGACGTATTTGAGTCGGAGGTCAACAAATATTCACCAAAATTGAAAAATTTGGTTTATCAAAACGTAATGAAACGTAATGAAAGAATCAGCTTTTTAAATAAAGAATCGACAAAAAATAAAGTAATGACCTTACACTTGAAAAATTGAAAACAAGCTTAAAATGGTGTTCAAAAGTAGGGGAGAGTGGGGTAACGTGGGCCAATTTGAATATCTGAAAGTTCATAACAAAAATATGCTCATACGCGTATGATCTTAGTTTTGTCATGTTCTTTCACGTGGAAAAGGAATTTTTGATGAAACATCAATAAGTCACACAAACGCGACCAAATTGTAAATCATAGCTTGTGGAGAATCGTGGGTCACACATCTTGGGCCACCTATAATTTTATGTTTTTATACTCATTTAAATCTTAAAACACGTTATTACTATCTGTAAAGTTTTCTTATGCAAAATGAAGAGTTATGAAAAATATTTTGTCCATCTTTTAAAAGGAATTTCACCAAGCAAGTTTTTTGAATCTATTCGATCATAAATACACATACCTCTTTCTTATTTCTTCATCTGAAATTGCTTTAAAATAACGAAATGGATTTTGAAATTTCAGTTTTGGGTCAATTCATAAACTTTGTATGTTATTTGGTCAATTTGAATATGGTGGCCCACGATTCCCCACCATTTTTCAAAATCGAAAAAATATTTCTTTTTTTTTAGTCAGAACTTGGGGAAAATAACTTATTAAAAATTAAAGAAAAATGCCTAATGATATCTTAAAAATGTAGAAAACCAAACCATTTTTTATTTTCATTTTATCTTTTATAATGAAAAAGTTATGGACCAAAGAAAAAAAGTGGCCCATGATGCCCCACTCTCCCATACCATTTACATCACCGAATATTCTGCTAAAAAAAACCATCATGATGTAACTTTCATCTGAAGACACCAAAGTGGTCCAACAACTCCTTTAAGAGATATGAATGAAATAATGACAGAAAATCTCTTTTTTGCATCGAGATCAAACAAAGGTCGAACAAGTGCACTCACATCACATTTCGTTCTCCAACCGTTGGTGCAGACAGTCGATAAGAATTTAACTTGCCCGTCTAGTGTTCTAGTTCGTAAGAGTTGTGAGTTGACCTTGAGATCACCAGAACAATAGAAGACACAGAGCTAGTGAGTACAGTTTCTCTTCATATCAAAAGAATTTCATTTGTTTGTTGTTTGGATGGGTGGTTCTCCACTTCTGGGGGTCCCTTACAGTGATGATTTTAATTTGACGAAAGTGCCATATATGGGCATTCCACCGACAAATCCTATATCTCGTGATACTCAACCTCATGTTTCGGTCTCAACAGATTCGCAATTGTTGTTTGCTCTTTGTGCTTTGCCAACGTTTATGCCTCCTCCTTCCTTCCCTATTGATACCTCTTTCAAACCTGTGACCCAGAACTTTGTCCATCGGTTTTCGAATAAAACTGATCATTCAAACCAAAGTAAACAGATACCAGCAGCTGATGGTAATATGATGACACAATCTTCAAGGTCACATGCTTCTACATCTGGGGAGAAGCATGTTGAGCCTATAGAACCTATCCGAATAAAAAAATATCCGAAATCTGCTTCTGGGCCGTTTCAGATTTATCTTAGACCAAAAGTGAAGGCATTGAATATTGTTACAGTTTCCAGAGAATTGCATAAAAAGTATTCATCTGTTGAAGAAATAAAAAAAAACGGTACATAATCGTTTACGTGCTTTAGTCGATCAGAGAAAACATGCCAATGAAATTGTCAGTGATCCCTTATTCAATTTAGAATATCTAGATTATACTCCTAGTTTAAAAGTAGAGGTAGATGAATGAATAATTTGAATGATAATTTGGCAATATTTGTGATATTGTGATAAAACTAATCTTGGAAATGTATATTCCTTTTTCAATGATTCTATAATTGAATGCGCTTTACAAGCTCAAACTAAAAAATTTAACCCAAATCATACATCTAGGCGCAAAGGACAACCTAGGTGGGATGATAAATCTTCTCAGAAATACAAACAAAAAACTAATGCTAGTTTTTCAAGAACCACTTCCCTTACGTTTCTTTGGCGAACTGCGATAAAAATGCTTAATCCAAAAATGGTAAATGTTGATAGATATTCTGAAGATTGGATGTATGTATTTGCCAATAAAGTATGCCCAGATTATGTTGAGCAATCGCAAATTGAGTATAATTGCGAAAATGTATTTAAAGATCTAGGAAGTCCAATCAAAATGATAGAATTTTCAACTGTGTTATTGTCCTGCTCAAATACTGCAGCGGGGTATGATGGAATAAAGTGTAAGTTATTACAAAACATGTCAGACTCTTACAAACGTATGCTTCTTAATTTGTATAATAGATTTATAGAGATATACTAGCAGACCCGGTAAACTTCGTCTTACCATCAGCTTGGCGTCCATTTTCCATTTTTCCTAGTTTTTTTTTACATTTCCCTCCTTTCCCTTTACTCGAATCGTCCCGCTTAATTCTACCAAAATAAAACCTAAGAATTTTTACTCAATTCTACGGGTATGTTCATAATATGTATGTTTCATTTGTTGTATTCCATTTAGTAGATTTATTCCGTTTTGTTCGAGTTCACATTAAGGTTTAAACCGAAATAAAAAGTTTCTCATTTATTGGAATATATTGCGTATGAATCTTTTTTTAAATAGAATTTTGAATAACGATACAACTTTTGGAGTGTTTGCCGAATATTTTGCCTAACGCAGCGCTTTCATCTACCAATTAGCTTTGGATTTAGAGCTGAAGAAATATTTATTCACCATCCTCATCCTTCGAAGCAGTTTAAATTAAAATCCATATTTTCACCAAAATCATATTCAAGCAAAAAATGCAAATCAATTCCTTTGAACTTTAACCCAATGAATCAAAGAAACGATTGGTTTTGAAAAGAGGAAAAAAATATGTTTAGATATGTTCACCTCTTATTTTAAAAATTCTAATTGAAGCATTGCGATGTTCTGATTTAAAAATTTCCTGAACATTGTTGGTGGTGATCTGCGATTTCATTTAGGATTATGTAATATTTTTAAAACTTTATTTCATTTAATTGAAAAGCAGATTTTTAAAAATAAATTTGTTTGAAAAGAAATAATCTGTTCAGGCTTCGTTGGTTTCATGAGTTCATTTTGTTTTCCTGGAAATTATCATATAAACAAAACCCTAATAAAAATTTGGTGTCTTTTTAACTCTAAATTTTAATTTCAAAAATAAAACACCGCGGCAAATGCAAACGAATATCACCACAGTTCAACTTTCATATTCTCTGAAAAAATTTCAATTTTCAAAAAAACATAAGTTATGTTGACAAAAAGAAATATCGAAGTTGTCTTATTTATTTGGGCAAGTGAAAACACATAGGTCTTTTTTCAGATGCGTCAGTGAAAAAAAATTAAAATGAATTTAATACTTGTTCTTGTTTGTCTGTTTTATCAACTTTCATCAATATATCCCAAGTTTTTCTCCGAAATAAATTAATGCTTGGTACTTCAATTTCACTGAATGATGTTCAACCAAAGACCTTGATTTACAAAGACCTTTCTAATAATTTTGAATATCCGCTTCAGATTCAACACTCGGGATATCCTCTCTGGCCATTTGGGAGATAAAATTCTTAAATGGTAGATGTTTCTTTGCTAAATGACGCGTTTTAACTTATTTCACCTAAGAAATTACATGAATTAAAATTATTTTCAACACTTTCTGGTCATATCAAAAGTTCTTCATAAAAATCTGCTGCCCCTGGAATATCAATCACAAAAAAACTTTTCAACAAAAAAGTGAATCAAAAGTCTCTTTTATGAAGCCAAAATATGTAAAACAAAAACACACTTTTCATGTTAAGAACGTACTTGAATTGTGTGTAAACAAACAGTAAACGTGTAAACAGTTTCTTGTGAATGATTTAAAAAAAAGAGTTGAGTTTATTAAATCATATTGTTTTTTTGGGCCCAACAATTTTTAGAAGAAGAAATAATGTAGGGTGATTTGCCAATCGTTGTCCCCTAACCCATCGTTGCACAGCATGACTTAAATTGTCAATATTTCAGCTGTTATTCAACTTTTCCTCAAAAATAATACTGAATCATGTAATTCGGAATGATTTCTTATGAAATGAAGCTTTTGTGATATTTTCTGCTGGTAAGTGTGTATTTTACGGCAGTTTTAACTTTTCTTGTTTTTTTTCGCGCAGTTTTCGTGCTAATTGTTAACAAAAACCTTAACATTCCTTCTACGGCAAATAAGGTTTTACGTCAGAACAAAACATTTTTCATATCAGTTTTCTTTACGAAACGTTTGTTGGACAATTTTAACACAATGATTTTGAAAAAAATTTTTGATCCATACTTATCCAGAAAATATGTTGGATCGTGCAACAATTGGTCCGCTCAATCTCCTCCTGCCCCATTGTTGTACATAGTTCCGCTGCAAAATTTGTTTGGAAATTTCAAATTAATGAATTCGTATACCTCCAATAACTTTGTTTGGTTGTTCTTACAGCTAAAAATAGCAATAAAATTTTTTGGAAGCGATTGATTAAGTCCTGAATTATAACAACGTGTTTTGAATTAGTGAGGAGGCTTGTAAAGAAAAATCCAAATTTTCATTCAAAAACCATCAGAGATGTACTGAAAATTCAAAAAACATAATTTTGTATTTTTAAAATATTTTTTGGTTCTTGCAATACATTGTATGTGAACAAAAACTAAACCTAACTTGTACCCAAGAAATGATATTCGTTGTCATACAAAAAATTCAAAATATGTAAATATTTTTTAATTTTAGCGTTTTAACAGCTCATTTGAAAGCTGGTTAACTGGATGAAAATAAGAATCGCATTATACTGCTCTGCGTAACCAATAAGTGTGATGATTTAAAACTTTCGCAAATATATGTCATGAAATTTAATTGAAAGCTTCAGAAAGCAAATCCTGCAATTTTACAATACTTTTCAATGGATTACGATTTTTTATTTCGAAATGGTTATAACTTTTTTCATGAAAAATTTTGCTTCTTCTCATGCTGGCAAACAATTAATCTTAAGTATGGGCAAAATCAACAATTTAAAACAAAATTCATTTCAAACTTATTTGAATTTCTTGTCTATGCGAAATGTTCTTCTTGCATACAAATTGTCATACAAAATTGAACACGTTCATTGACTACATGCAACTTAAATAACTCGAATTGTCTATTGATATGACATGTTTTTTTTTCTGAATAAGTGGATATTTACGTTTAACTAGTACTTTTAGTAAATTCTGTGCTTTAATTAATTATTTTCCACTCAGAATTTTCACATTTTTTGCACTCAATGTTGATTTTTAATAATTAATTCAATAATTCAATTACACTTTATATATCCTGTTCACGACGATTTAGATCACCGCTGGATGTAATTTTTCGGGGTTTCTTTTGTTGATTTTGTTCGGTGACATCACCGAACAAAATCAACAAAAGAAACCCCGAAAAAAACTTTATATATCCATAAATTTATTTTTTCTGCCGTCAAATCTTAAAAATGAAGTTTTGAAATTATTAAACTCGTTGAAAAACTTATGTATGTATGAAATTCGGGCAATGCATTGTCTGAAAAGTATCAAAGTCAACTCAACTGCATTGGCTTTTAGAGACTACTTTTTTATCAGATTTATTATCTATGAAATCCTGGAGACATCTATGTGAAGCTTTATTTGGCCCTTATCACCCAGAAAAATAAACAGTCATAGCTTTGTGAAACTTAATTTGATCCAAAACAGTTTTTCAGCCGGAAAACTCTTGGGAAGCATTTCTATGTGATGTGATTGTTTCCTGAAGATTGATGAAATGCTACAGAGGTTACATTTATTACAAATAAACCCACTTATATGAAAAAGATATTTAATCAATTAACTTTTCGAAAAAAAAATCTTATACAAAATTGTTTATCATGAGCATAAATCAGTCAAACGATCTGAAACTTTGGGCGTGGTTGTGTCCATTTTCAAGTTTTAAATTGAGATTCATTATGTTAAAAATCGATCGACTTCCAAGTGAGTCCTGAAACATTTGTTTTATAAAATCGCATCTTCTTCATAGGGGTAAAAGAGGGCAAAACATATCACGTTTTCTAATCTTTTCACCTGTTAATAGCCACTTAAAAATTAAGCATTAAATACCTTTCAGTTCATTCTATGGGATTTTAAAGACATCAAATTTTATGTTGGTAGGACATATAAAGAAAAAGGCTCAACACTGGGCCTATTAGGTTAAATAGCACTCCACTCAAATGGCTTTGGGTAAATTAAGAGGTGGATTTGAGTTTCTGAGAAAATTTCACGTGTGATAAATGCTATTCCAGACACTTAAACCGGCGGCTTTGTGTTTTTTTTTGGGCCGAATTGGAATTGGAAAGTGCATTGGACGGTTTATATGAAAGACCCGCCCCCCCCCACCGCCCCTCATAAGGGGCTGTCTAAAAATTAGATTGTATTTGAACTAGAAGTTCTCATAATGAGCTTCCGTCACAAATATCAGCATATTCGACCTCATGGTGACTGATTTTTAAAATGTGCAACCATTGGAAAATATCGGACAACATTATGCACGACACAAAATTTGCCTGTGCAACTATTGGGCACAGACAAGCTATTTTAAACGATTTTTTAAATTTTTTTGTCACTTTTTTCAAACACTTGAACTTTTGGATCTTGTTGACCAATACTGTATGAGTGCATCGACAAAAAAAATCGAGTGAATTTGGTTGAAATGACTAAAATACAGCATAAACACCAAAATCATGTGCTTAGGTGTGCAACGATTGGCAAATCACCCTACACATTTTTTGTAAAAGTTGAAATTTTGCACTTGCGCTAGTCTACTTTCTTAATTGAAAATTTTTCCGTAAAATGCATATCCTCACTTTTTGTATTAAAAACTTCAATCCTATTTAATCTATTTCAAAGGACAGACTCTTGTTCAGTTAATATGTCTAGCGTTCTAGGCGTATTGGATTATACGAAATTGAATGTAAAGCTTCCCAAGTTCTTATTTTCAAACGTCCGCAAAGAGTCATAACATTATTTCATATTTATCTTTACCAAATTCATATTTTTTGGACAACAATTTACTACTTAAATTAACACGAATTTAAAATGGTTTTAATATTTGAAATAGTTTATATGGTTTTGATTCGATCGATAAAATATCAATCCGTGTCACATCTAGGCGTTATATATTAACATGTGCTGTGTACAAATAAGCAAGAAAAAAACCCATCTAGGTTGCATATCGCCCCCACGTGCATAAGAAATATAGGTACTTGGTTGAGAAATAGGCGCCTAATTTTTAAATTTTTCCAGCGATCAATGAACAGTATGCTTTGGTTACTATTATCTTGCAACGACGTTTGCTAGCGACGCCTCGCCCATGGAGACGAAAAACAAACCCCTCGAAGAAAAGAAAATCTCTAAAAATGGATGCCCGACTTTTCAATTTCAGATTTAGGCAAAACAAATATTATATGTTTTATTCGATCAGCAAAATGTCAACCTGAGTCACATCTAGGCGTCATTCATAACCATGTGCTGTAGAAATGAGCTAGGAATCAAGAACAAAAAAAATCACATCAAGGCATCATATCGCCACCACTTGCATTGAAAATATGCTTGGTTGAGAAATACGCGCCAAAATATTCTCACTGATCAGTATGCTATGCCATGGTTACTATCTTCTAACGACGTCAGGTCGCGACGCCTCGACCTTGGAGACGAAAAACAAACCGCCCAAAGGATAAAAAAATGTCGAAAAAATGGAAGCCATGACTTTTATTTCATTCAAAAAACTACTAATTTAGTAATTACGGACAATTGATGCGACTTTGTGTTGTTTTTATTCGATATAAACCGATTCGCATGGCTACAGAATATTCTAAAAATAATTTCATTCGAATCGTTTGGGTAATTTCGGAGGAGTAGTACTACAAACACCGTTACAAGAGAATTTTATATACACCTAGGTTTTTTTTTACACGGTTTTTTTTTACGCGGTTTTTTTTTACACGGCTTTTTTTACACGGTTTTCGGGAATTAACACGGTTTTTTTTACACGGTTTTCGCGAATTAACACGGTTTTTGAGAGAAAATATTCTAAGTCCTTTTCAACGGAAAACACTAAGAATCTTTTTGAAGTTGGGAAAATCTTATCTCTTAGACTAAGAACATGATACATGAGACCTAAGACCTGGGACCTGAGACCTGAGACCTGAGACTTGAGACCTGAGACCTGAGACCTGAGACCTGAGACATGAGACATGAGACATGAGACATGAGACATGAGACATGAGACATGAGACCTGAGACATGAAACATTAGAAATTAGACATGAGACCTGAGACCTGGAAGCTGAGACAAGGGATATTAGACTTGAGACATGAGACTTGAGACATGAGACCTGAGACCTGAGGCATGAGACAAGAGCCGTGAAACATAAGACTTTAGACCTGAGACATGGGACATGAGACATGAGGCATGAGACATAAGACATGAGACCTGAGGCAAGAGACAAGAGCCATGAAACATGAGACCTGAGACCTGAGACATGAGACTTTGGACCTGAGACCGGAGACAAGCTACTAGAATTAGTACCGCGAGAAACAAGTTTAGCTCCGATTTCTACATGCGACCCCTCTAATGAAAGGGTTTGACTTGCAGATGACGAAAAACAGTGTCGCGACTTCGCTAGTACAAGCTACTAGTGTTAGTACCGCGAAAACTAGTTAAACTCCGATTTATACTTGCGACCCCTCTAATGAAAGGGTTTGACTTGCAGATGACGAAAAACAATGTCGCGACTTCGCTAGTACAAGCTACTAGGATTAGTACCGCGAGAAATAAGTTAAGCTCCGATTTCAACCTGCGACCCCTCTAGTGAAAGGGTTTGACTTGTAGATAACGAAAAATAGTGTCGCGACTTCGCTAGTACAAGCTACTAGTGTTAGTACCAGGAGAAATTAGTCTAGCTCCGATTTCAACTTTCGACCAGTCAAATGAAAGGATTTGACTTTTAGGTGATGAAAAATAGTGTCGCGAGTTCGCTAGTACAGGCTACTAGTGTTATTACCAGTAGAAAGAAGTTTCATTTCCGATTTCAATCTGCGACCAATTAAGTTAAAGTGTTTGAAGCAAACAGAACACAAAGTTAGTTGTGAGATACGTCTCGCTGGTCGAGTGGTTAGCGTGGTAAGACGGTAATCGCTGGTTCACTGATGGCATGGGTTCGATTCCTATCTCGGTATTGGAGTTAAATGTTAATCTTAAATTTTCAACGTAATTAATTCAGTCTACAAAGCCTAAATCGGCATAGACAACGTATGTCTTTTAAACAGAGATACCGTCTGGTGCATCTGGTGCATCATGCAACAGTTTTCAACTTCAATGGCCTTTAAAAACATTATTTCCGCAGATAATCATACCGTTTGTACAAAAAAGTTTTAAAGTTGATTGCACATAAAATTGAGGTAGTCAGAAAAATTATTGGTTCCACAAGTTGTGATGTATTTGTAATGTCGTAATGCATGAAGCACCAATTGCAGTAGTTTTTGGATTTGTTCGAATTAAATTTTATATTTTTTTAACCATAAATGTTTTTATGGAAAAAAGCATGAGGGTTCAACAAACAGTTAGGGGTGAAAAACACTGTACCAAATTCTACTAGCTGAAATCATAAAAATTCATGATTGGATGGATAAAAATTTTGAAGTTATATTTTCATTAACCGCTAATTTTTCAAAGAATGCGATGTTTGATAAAAATTTTCGATAATTTGTAGCATCTTGTTCAAATTTTCAAACAATCAAAAAACGCACGGGCTCACAGCTCTCAGAGCTCTCTAGAATGATGATTTTACTCAATTTTCAGCTGGGTGCTGCAGCTTCTGCTTGCGCGTTTTGATTTATTTTGCCAGTTATTAAAACAAAACGTGATACAAAATATAAAACATACACTTTAAATACTATTCAATTCCCCGGATTCTCAAGATTACCCCCTGTAACCAATATCACAAGAAGTCAATCCCTTTCACTTGACGGGTCGAAAGTTGAAATCGGAGCTTAACTAATTTCTCGCGGTACTAACACTAGTAGCTTGTACTAGCGAAATCGCAACTCTATTTTTCGTCATCTACAAGTCAAACCCTTTCACTAGAGGGGTCGCAAGTCTAAATCGGAGCTTAACTAATTTCTCGCGGTACTAATCCTAGTAGCTTGTACTAGCGAAATCGCGACACTATTTTTCGTTACCTACAAGTCAAACCCTTTCACTTGACCGGTCGAAAGTTGAAATCGGAGCTAAACTAATATTTCGCGGTACTAACACTAGTAGTTTGGACTAGCGATTTCGTGACACTGTTTTTCGTCACCTACAAGTCAAACCCTTTAACTAGAGGGGTCGCAAGTCTACATCGGAGCTTAACTAATTTCTCGCGGTACTAACACTAGTAGCTTGTACTAGCGAAGTCGCGACACTATTTTTCGTCATCTACAAGTCAAACCCTTTCACTTGACTGGTCGAAAGATGAAATTGAAGCTAAACTAATTTTTCGCGGTACTAACACTAGTAGCTTGGACTAGCAATTTCGCGACACTGTTTTTTGTCACCTACAAGTCAAACCCTTTTACTAGAGGGGTCGCAAGTCTTAATCGGAGCTTAACTAATTTCTCGCGGTACTAATCCTAGTAGCTTGTACTAGCAAAGTCGCGACACTATTTTTCGTCATCTACAAGTCAAACCCTTTCACTAGAGGGGTCGCAAGTCTAAATCGGAGCTTAACTAGTTTCTCGCGGTACTAACACTAGTAGCTTGTACTAGCGAAGTCGCGATACTATTTTTCGTCATCTACAAGTCAAACCCTTTCACTAGAGGGGTCGCAAGTCTAAATCGCAGCTTAACTTATTTCTCGTGGTACTAACACTAGTAGCTTGTACTAGCGAAGTCGTGACACTATTTTTCGTCATCTACAAGTCAAACCCTTTCACTTGACTGGTCGAAAGTTGAAATTGGAGCTAAACTAATTTTTCGCGGTACTAACACTAGTAGCTTGGACTAGCGATTTCGCGACACTGTTTTTCGTCACCTACAAGTCAAACCCTTTCACTTGAGGGGTCGCAAGTTGTAATCGAAGCTTATATAATTTTTCGCGGTAATAACACTAGTAGCTTGTCTCAGGTCTAAAGTCTCATGTCTCAGGTCTAATCTTTCATGGCTCTTGTCTCATACCTCAGATCTCATGTCTTATGTCTCATGTCTCATGTCTCAGGACTCAGGTCTCATATCTCATGTCTCATGCCTCTTGTCTCATGTCTCAGGTCTCAGGTCTCAGGTGTCATGTCTTAAGTCTCAAGTCTCATGTCTCAGGCCTCATGTCCCATGTCTCAGGTATCAGGTCTCGTGTTTTATGTCTTAGGTTTCTAGTCTCAGGTCTCAGGTCTAATGTCCCATGTCTTTGGTCTCATTCTTCAAGTCTCAGGTTTCATGTCTCAGATCTCAGGTCTCTGGACTTAAGTCTCAGGTGTCATGTCTAAAGTCTCAGGTCTCATGTCTCTAGTCTACATTTTCAAGTCCAGGTCTTATGTCTCAAGTCTCAGGTCTCAGGTCTTAAGTGTCAGAACTTCAAAGCTGCAGAATTCGAATGGTCTTTTTTTACACGGTTTTCGGGAATTAACGCGGTTTTTTTTTACACGGT
This sequence comes from Uranotaenia lowii, assembly GCF_029784155.1. Classification (NCBI taxonomy): domain Eukaryota; kingdom Metazoa; phylum Arthropoda; class Insecta; order Diptera; family Culicidae; genus Uranotaenia; species Uranotaenia lowii. The sequence continues at coordinate 109,540,793 of NC_073692.1, forward strand.
TTTCGGGAATTAGCACGGTTTTTTTTTTACACGGTTTTCGGGAATTAACACGGTTTTTTTTTACACGGTTTTTTTTACGCGGTACGTATATCAGTGTAAAAAAAACCTTACTGTAATAGATTTGGAACCAGAAACATGAAGGCAAGTGAAATTTGTACCGATAATAAAGGCAGGAAAAAATTCCTCTGAATATCGTTCATATCGTCCAATTACTTTACTTCATTGTCCAAGAAAAACTTTGGAACGGATTTTTTTGAATAGATTAGAAAATCGGGCTGAGCAAAATAAATTAACATCTTAATCTCAATACGATTTTAGAAAAAAGTAAAGGGACGTTAGATTGCTTATCCGAATCAACCATTAACATTCAAACGAGCTTTGAATGAAAAGAAGATGTAGTTGCTGTGTTTTTAGACATAGCTGATGCATATGATTCTGTGAACATAGGAATACTTTGTGAAAAATTAACTAAGAATGGTGTTCCATTAAATTTGAAATTTTTTTTGAGCAATTTATTAAACAAAAACGATATGAACTTTTATATTGATAACAAGTTTAAATGTCCAAGAGCTATCTGGGATTACCACAAGGGTCTACTTTAAGTCCATTTCTGTACAATTTCTACGTTAATGATATTGACACATGTCTAGAAGAAAATGTTTCTTTGTTACAATATGCTGATGACAGCGTTATTTATAAGTCATGTTTGAATATTATTGATACGCACAAAAAAAATAATTTTAAATAATTTGAGTGATTGGGCACAATACATGGGACTTGAATTTTTCCCTCAAAACTCGGAAATGATGGTTTTTACAAGAAAAATAAAGCCACCGAATGTACTATTGCATAAGAAACAAATTCAAATTGAAAGATCATTCTCAGTTAAATATTTGGGAATTTGGATCGACGGTAAACTTTTATGGAGAAAACATGTCAAATATTTATTTAAAAAATGTCAAAAAAGGATAAATTTCTTTAAAACTGTAACAAGCACGCATAAATTGTCAACAGAAGTTATTGCTGGAGTAATGCCTCTTGAGCTTAATTTTCTAGAACTTAATTTACGTCAATTATTCCGTTTTCAAGCAAAGCGGACGAAAATAATAAGTAAATTAGTTTATTTATTTGAACTTAATCCAGAAACTAAATTCTTAAGTTTTTACAGAGAATTCATATCAATTGAATCCTTTGATCCTCCAGATAAAAATATATTTGATTATAAGCTTGATTAAATTCAGTTTACTCCAATCGATGATTTGAGTTTTAAAAAAGAAATGGAAAAATACCTCCTAGTCTACGGGCTTCAGCCATAACCTCAAACTTTGATTTTCTGGCGGCCTCACCAGTGATGCTAGGTGCGTTACTACAATCAGTATTTGTTTGATTTCAACTAATTAAAATAGTTCTGAATTGATTAAATTTTTTAAATGTCAACAGCTAAACGTTTGAATTCATTATGAGGCGTCCCAAAATGGATGAAGATAAGCCATATTTTTCTAATGAATTTTCAAAGTGAATTCAAAAAATCTGAAATATATTTTCATATACTGCTTGATAGATTCAAAATCTGTTTCTATCTTCTAAACGAATGCCAAATCATTAACTGTTACAAAAAAAAAGTAATTTAATGAAAGCCCGTCTATGTTGACTTGGAAAATAATCTCCTGCATGCTCTGATTATTATAAACAAATCAACATAATTCGCTACATGGATAAAGTGTGCGATACAGGCAGTTGTAATTCCGTTCAGATAAATGTTGCAATCAATTTCTACGCATTTAATTGCATTTTATTGTTTTCTAGAAATCTACGGGAATATTGCAAATTCTGAGTGCTAATGAAAAGGTTTTTCAATAACAATGCAATTAAAAAATATAATCATTTTCCAAATATCAATGCACTTGTCAACCCTGAACGCCCAAAAAAATCAAAACACGAACACCGTGTATCGTTTTTCCACAAGGCGAATTTGTCGATATGAGTACCGGAAAAATGCGTTTATCGTGCGCCCTTCTCAAAAATCGATTCTGTTCTCCCATGGTTTGAGGCTATGGCTGAGGCTTCCTGCTAAGGTGGTGTTCGTGTAAAACTGGTAATATATCCTAATAGTATGAATAACTTCATTAACTGAAGCAGGCCGCAAGAAAATGGTGTTAGGAACTCTGTTTATGAAAGATAAGTTGTCGAAAGATGGGTCGACTACAATATTATTTGCCAAATTTCTACCAATACTGGTAAAATAGAAGTTGAAAAGTTCACAAATTTCTTTTTTATTACTAGTACTTCGATTATTAACAGTCAGGTTGATCTCAGCTCTAGAATTTTCACTGGAGCTCCCTAAGACAGAATTTATATTCTTCCAAAGTTTCGAATGGGGAGAATTTTTAAGAAGGTTTTCGAAATACTTTTTTTTGCATTTTCGTTTACATTTTTCAACTTTCTTTGAGACATGTTTCAGAAGTTCTTTTAAATAGGTGTCTCCAGGGATGTGTTTAACTCTCTTAATGTAGTTGTTTTTTAATTAAATTTGAGTTATGAGGTCGAGAGTCATCCAGGGACAATAATTACCCTGAACCGTTACTTGTTTACTTATTTTTTTCGTACATTGCAGGAGCAATGAGCTTAAGCGGTCGAAATATTAATCAAGCAGACATTTGCGTCATCCACAGTTTGAATTTGCCTTAGATAATCACTGAATAGTTGATGTAATCTTGTATTATTAATGATAGTTTCAAGATCGACTTTTTTCTTTGTAGTATGGAGTTCAAATGTTGATATTATCTGACAATGATCGCTAATGTCACTTTATATAGTGTCGTTCGTAATCCGTGGCGAATCAATTAGTTTGGTAACTACATGATCTAGGATGTTTTGGCTTGATGGTCTCGTTGGGAAAGTGTTAGTACAGATGTGTTGCTCCTCTTGATATTGAAAAAGCTTTTGACAGTGTTTGGCACAAAGGTTTAGTAGCTAAATAAACTCGCGTTGATTTTCCTGTATGTCTCACCAAAATTATTCAAAATTACTTAACTAGCTGAACTTTACGAGTAAGCTATTAAAATTCATATTCATGCTCTGAAAAGATACCCATTAGAGCTGGTGTCCCTCAGGGCAGTTTACTTGGACCAAATTTAAACAATATTTTTACTTCCGATCTTCCTGATATTTCAGAAGGAAAAGGCAGAAGATTATTTGCTGATGACACTTTGCTTTCAGCCAAAGGTCGAAATTTACGGGTGGTACGTAGTAGATTGCAAAGAACTTTAAATTTCTTTTTGAGTTATTTAAAAATGTGGAAAATTTCTCTTAACGCTTCCAAAACTCAACTTATTTTATTTCCCCATAAGCCAAGAGCTGAATTTTTAAAACCTAATGAAAATCATTCCATAACTTCTAATGGGGTTTCATTAGAATGCTCTGATAACGTGAAGTATTTGAGACTCACACTTGATCGGAATCTTACTTTTAAAAATCACATTGAAGATATTCAATCTAAATGTAATAAATACACTAAATCTCTTTATTTTCTCATCAACAGGAAATCCCGACTATGCCTGAAGAATAAGATGCTTATTTATAAGCAAGTGTTCCGACCAGCGATAATGTATGCAGTTCCGATTTGGTCTAGCTGCTGCGCGACGAGGGGAAAGCCATCCTGAGGATTCAGAACAAGGTTCTGAAAATGATTTTGCGGCTTCCACCTTGGCACAGCACCGAAGATCTTTATCGGATTGCGGGCATTGAATGTATCGAAGAAATGGCCAACAAAATCATCTTTAACTTTAGAGACAAATCGATGCCGTCTTTCATCGCAGCGATTCGATTTCTTGATAATTAGTTTTATTTTAGGACAGTTTTGAGTTTTATGTTTAATCTTTTTTAACATTACAGGATATTTTTCTACATTCAAATACTTGATTGTGTTCAGCAAATTTAAGTCGAATTCATAGTTTTTTAGTATTCAGTTAACTACAAGGCTCTAAACAGTTAATTATTGAGCCGAACACCTTATTCAATATAATAATGTAATATGAATATAATGATGAATTGATACAAATAAAGACATATTTAAAATAAAATAATCAGTCAAATTCACATAAGGAATCTTTCAATGTGAACCACCAACAGAAGCGCCAGAAGCTGTCATTCATTGAAGGTAGCAGCAATCGAAACACCATCTTAACAACCTCCTTAAATTGTTTCCCAGAACTATCACAGCAGCTTAAACTGTGATTCGGCGGAGATAGTTAGAGAAAAAAACTTCAACTGGCACCGGCTGAACGGGGAAGGTCAATGAAAGCTAAGCCATCGTTCCCAGAAACCGACTCTCGGGAGAAGAAGTCAGTTAGTTGGTACCAACAACTAAATAGCGGGTTAAGATCAAGTGGCGCTGTCGTAAAAACAGGCGCGCGTGAAATTGCCGGGTGCTATTTCGGTCTAATCACCGTGCGATAATTTCCCCTTCAAATGAGCTGGGTGCGGGAGTCGATTTTTTTTACTGCCCAGCTGAGCTGAGATTGGATTGGATTGGGTTGGAGCTGCTTCCGACTCACTTCTCTGGGGTGGTCACGCGCAGATGATGATTAAGAGGTGTGAAATCACACGGTAATCAGCCTCTTAATCGAGATGATTAGAGACCGTCTCTTGTGCGCCACACTTTGGCCACCAGTTTTGAACACGCAGCCGAATGGTTAGTTCAGTTAAGTTTGGGGCTAGTTCCGAACTGATCGTTTCCTTTTGGTTGCCTCGAAGCGACTCGAAATGGAACTGCTCTTGATGGCTTCTTGCAGTTATGAGTGAAAAATACGAAGATGATGAAACCTCGACAATTTCGAGCCGGGAATATAGCAATAAAGTACGATATTGATGTTCCGTTGGTTCTGATTTGATGGTTGACAAATTATTTGCATACCTCGCGCAGCTGTTAATGTTGACTGTTATTGGCAAAAGCATAATGTCTGTATCAGCACCAGATCAGGCAGTGTGTCGATTTTCGCACTTGCTGTTTGTCAATCGCGCAAAAGAAGTGCCTTCGGTTGATTCCAATCATCATCATCCGCAAGAGTTTGAGAAGACTCTTCCTCTACAAAAGATTTGAGAGGCTGCTGGAATCAAACTCATCCTTTCCATCCCGCTGCTTCTCGAATCGGATCGTAAAACTTTCCGATATATGATATCCCTCCAGGGTGATTTCAAATCAAATTATCGATTCGGCCATTAACCACTCGGTGGGAAAGTGTCAATCTTTCCCGGGACTCTTCGGTCGAATAGTTCCTTCAGAGCCATCGAATCAAATCGAACGAAGAATTTAGAACGCCACCAAAAGGTGCATATATTTAGCCTTTTCTCGTTCCTAAATTTTTCATCTATCCGGGTGGTTTATTGAACTTGTCATCTCATCTTGAATCACACGGCTAGTCACGATCGGATCGTGCGGGAGGTAAACAATTCCCTGTCAAGTTGACAACCCACACACGAGGCGAGATGGCTAAATGTGAGATTGAGCGGCTCCTAACCTTAGTTTGCCTTAAAAAGCCGCCATCCAGGGGGAAAGAAGAATTCAGGGTAAACAAATCGACATGTGCGACTTAGCTCGGAGTCAGAAGAGACTGAGGCCGCCGACAGAGCTTCGCTTCCAGCAAGGTGTTGTTTTAACAAGTTGTTAAATTTTATTGCATTTCTAAACGAGTGTAGCTCGAAGCTCGTGTCCGTTTCAAGAAATTGTTGGTTAGGTTTGGGAACAAAGAAATCACGGTTCTTCAAGGGGTTTGGGCTTAAGTTGATGGACAAAATGGGACAATAGGTGTAAGATTTAATTTCGAGTTAACCGTTACTTCAATCATTGGGACCACAAAACTGAATGGCAACTCAATTAAGCTGCAGATTCCCTGCTCAACTTTGAATAGTTTTTTCTATTGTTTGTTTGGATAATTGATGATTAATCAACGAAATTTTAAATTATTTTTTTTTCTAAAACTTTTGAAGTTTAACGAAATTATTTGAAGTTTTTTTAAAGGATATTCATTTAGAGGATATTCATTCTCCGTTCCCTTCTTGAGATTCTATCACAAATTGAACAAAACATTGAACAATTTTCACTATCGGTTTTCACAATGTTATCTCGAAAAATCAAAACTGGTAATTGAGTTTACGGATTCTTTAATTAGACGTAGTTACTAGACATGTTTGTCAAACTAAGGATTCTGAGATTTCACCGGTATTTATTTTTTTAAATTTCCTCCAGCAAGGATGGTTCGATCTCCAAAATCCCTGATCCCCAGCAAACATAAAATCGCATTAGAAATTATAATTCAAGTTTCTAAAAACGCTACTGCGAGCCGCAATTCCTACCAAAATAGGTAATAAGTCGTGAAATTGGTGAATTGCAGTCGGTTGCAGATGTGCTGCAGATTTTGAGAACGATTTCGTTCGATTTGCTCTCCAGTTTAGGCATGGAGTGAGGAAACAGCCTTGTCTTTTTCTCTGCGACCAACAGTGCCACCAGATTGCTTAAAATTAGATGGTTGTCGTATCCGATGGTCTCGCGGCATCGACGAACCACCCTCTCTGCAACTCTTACACACCTTTCTACATCCTCAAATTTTGAGACCGCTTGTGTCGACTATAATCCGATACAATCTTGTACAAACTGATTCTCCGATTTGCATGTACCTATATGCTTTATCATTCATCTCTTTCTCTCTTCTACATGCTCATATATGTTATTCAGAGTTGTGTTACTTTTCACTCTCTCATATTTTGATGTTGATTTCGTCTCTTATTATCACTGGGATATTTTGTACTGATATAAATCATCAGGTTATTGTTATTTATAATACCAGATATATATTTTATTTCGATATTATTATTTACTGTTTATCTTCACCACAATGGTATATTTGAAAGAATAATTCAATCAAAGAAGCAGCAAATTTTGTCGCTGGCAACGGTTTGCATGCGTTGAGAGCAAAAATGTGTACTCTTTTGCATAATTTCAGTATTTACGATTATAAGGCCGGAACAAATTTCAAATCCTTCTTTTGTCACTCGGAGTTGGAACATCGCAAGGGGGAAGGGATAAACATCAATAATGTGAAAAACAAATAAATTCGAATAAATTGCATGAAAACTTGTATGCAACAAAATTACATACCACATTATTGCACAAAACGTATAAATTAGAGATGTACCGAATATTCGGTCGTTCGAATATTCGGCGCCGAATACCGCCGAAAAACCGTTAAGCCGAATATTCGGCTCACCGAATAGTTGAGCTAAGTATTCGGCTGAATATCCACTACAGACTTGTAAAATTTTTCAAATAATTTTGGATAATTTATAAAATATGCAAAAGTTATGTTGTAATAGCTACACAATCATCAAAAACTTATGGTTTCAGCAAAACATCTAAGATGTATCCTCGTATCTTTCACTCGCTTTATACTTTGATTATAGTTTATTACAGATTTTCTGAATGTATTCATGCTTGCCCATAAATCCAGCAAAGATTCCAGATAAGTCAAATCTTGCCGGAATTACCTGATATTGTTTAAAGCTTCCCGAATTTTGCTAGGGTTATTCAGATTATTTGCTAAATCAAATAAAAAACTCAAATTTCTCTTGAAAAATTTTTAGATTTTGTGTACCTAACGATTTCTCAAAAACTTCAAAATAAACGTAAATTTTGCCCTTTTTTAATTTTTTTTTGTCAAAAATCGTCCTTAATGACTGACCGTGTGGTTGAAAGTATGATATGCTAAAGGTTAAAGATCATCTTCTTTTTAACACCTATTTTCAAGATATTTTGCTCAAATTCGACCTTTATCTAATTCAATATCAAAGAAGCAATTTCAAGTAGCTTGGTAACTGTTTCGACATGTTTTGTCCCAGATTTCACAGGAAGGCAATCTCCTTTGGTGATGAACGCCGACTAGTCATCTGATGACTTTTCAGTTATTGATGACATTTTAAAAATCAGAAAGACCCTGCTTAAAAAATATCTTGTAATACATCATCCGATAATATCATCAGGTAAAAATAAACGACTAAAACATGAGGGGCGTTAATATGGATGAAATAGAAAGCATTGAAATAATCGCTTAAGTTTTTTTTTCATTCAAAAATCACTAGAATATTCAACCAAATATTCGGCCTAATATTCGTTTGGCCGAATAGTTGAAAAGGTCATTATTCGGTATTCGGCCGTTCGCCGAATACCACTATTCGGTACATCTCTAGTATAAATCAAATAAATTTTTATCGAAAATTCAATAAAATCAAGAATGCAGAAGGTAAAATAACTCCCATCATCCAAAATTTGTTTTTTGGTACTGTAATCCCTTGGATATTTGATTCATTTTTTCAAAATTCACATGAAATATTTCAAACTTCGGTTTTTTTGAGAATTTCTAGAGATGTACCGAATATTCGGTCGGCCGAATACTCGGCGCCGAATACCGCCAAAAAACCGTTAAGCCGCATATTCGGCTAACCGAATAGTTGAGCTAGGTATTCGGCCGAATAGGCCGAATATTTTTTTTTAATGTATACAAGAACAGACTTGTCAAATTTTTTAACTGATGGATAACTTATAAAATATTCAAAAGTAATGTTGAAAAAGCTTCAAAATCCTTAAAAACTAATGGTTTCAGTAAAAACATTAGGATGTATCTGTATATGTTTCACTGTAGATAGCTTTATAATTTGATTATCGTTCATTTCAAATTTTCTTAATTTATACAGGCTTGCCCATAAACCAAATAAAGAATTCGAGAAAAGTTAAATCTGGCCGGGATAGCCACATTTTTTTTAAACATTCCAGATTTTATCCGGGTTTATCAAGATTTTTTGCTAAGTCGAATCCTAACCTACCTACCTAAGGGTCCGGCGCCGATTGACCGACGCATAGGGCTGAGATGAAAGATCTCCAGTGCTGGCGATTCGGAGCCAGCGTCTTCACTTGCTGCCAGCCAAGGTTCTCGTCAACTGTGCGGATTTCAGCGGCTAGACTTCGCCGCCACGAGCTTTTGGGCCTGCCTCTTCTTCGATGCCCATCTGGATTCCAGTCAAGCGCCTCTCTGCAAATCTCGTTTTCATCTCTTCGCAGCGTGTGCCCAATCCATCACCACTTACGTTCCCGAATCTCGATTTCTAGCGCCTTTTGATGACACCGGCGATGAAGTTCAACGTTTGAGATCCAGTTGCCAGGCCACCAAGCGCGGATGATGTTCCGCAGGCAGCGATTCACAAAAACTTGCAGTTTTCGCGTCGTTACCGCTTATGTGCACCAAGTTTCGCACCCGTACAGCAATACGGATTTGACGTTTGAGTTGAAGATTCGGGTTTTCGTTCGTAGAGAGATCTGGCGTGACCGCCAGATGTTTCGGAGATTCGCAAACGCAAATCGGGCCTTTCTGATCCGGGTTTCGATGTCTTTCCTGGTACCACCATCAGGCGTTATCTGGCTACCAAGATACTGGAAGCACTCCACTTTCTCAACTACCATGAAACTGGAGTGATTTCCTGTGTTGATCTCCATCGACTTGGTCTTTCCGACATTGACTTTGAGACCTGCTGCCTTGGAACTTTCGGTGAGGTCGTCGAGTTTGCTCTGCATATCCGGTTGTGTTTGGGCGAGCAAAATAATATCGTCAGCCAGGTCAAGGTCGTTCAGTTGCTCCATTGTTGAAGGATTCCACGGCAATCCTCGGTTCGGTACACAGTCGATCGATCCAGTCAGAATCTCATCCATTACGATGAGAAAAAGTAGCGGTGATAAGATACATCCTTGTCTCACTCCAGCAGTTACCGGGATTGGTTCGGACAAGACACCATTGTGCAAGACCTTGCACGAAAATGCCTCGTATTGTGCTTCGATGAGATGGACTAGTTTCTCTGGGACCCCTCGTCGCCTTAGAGCCGCCCAGATGTTTTCATGGTTAAGTCGGTCGAATCCTTTTTAAATCAACGAAAACCAGCAGAAGAGAGTCCTAGAATTCGTTGATTTGTTCCAGTATGATTCGTAGCGTTGTGATGTGGTCCACACATGATCAGCCGGATCGGAATCCAGCTTGTTGCCGTCGGAGTGTAGCGTCGATTTTCTTCTGGATCCTGTTCAGGATCACTTTGCAGAGTACTTTGAGGGTTGTACAGATCAACGTTATGCCTCGCCAGTTACCGCACTCTGTCAGGTCTCCTTTCTTCGGGACCTTTACGAGGATACCCTGCATCCAGTCGGCCGGGAATGTTGCAGTATCCCAGATGTCAGCGAAAAGACGGTGCAACATTTGTGCTGACAGGGCAGGGTCGGCTTTCAGCATTTCAGCAGGGATGCAATCGATCCCAGGTGCTTTGTTGGATTGCATTAGACACTACAGCAAAAAAATGGAACCACCAGCCCCGTGGGTCGTGTTGGATTTCCTTTTCTCGTTGAATTGTGCCCCAAGCATTGTGATGCATGCAACTGTAATATATGGCTAAATTGGTATGTATCTAATACCACAGTTAATACTATTCACATTTCGACATGGAGAGCTGGCATCACTTCACGCGTCGACTCACGCGCCCTCTCCACCAGTTCGTTCAGCACTTGACGCGCGTCCAGGCGGTCGTCGATCGTTCGGAGCGCAAATCATAAGCAGACTAAACGATAGCAGGATGATTCTATGGAAGTAGGCTCCCGAATCTATGGAAGTAGGACCTCAAACTTTACAGCAACATGCAACTCTTTCGGACTGTTTTTTTATTAATATCCTCAGCATCTCACCGTCTCAGCTATTCACCGCTGAACAGCTCAAACCCTTTTGAATTTCACAGTATTCCCGCGACCGAAATCTATGGGAGAGAAAACCGATCCGCACCCAACGAGACCATAACGAAGACCTGGGTATTCCTAAAAATTGTTTTATGGCATAAATATCTTAGCTGCAGGTAAACAGGAGCGCCGATGTGGTCTAGCGGATAGGCTGGCGCGAGTCCGGTTTTAGTATGCCAGACGTACTGGGTTCGATCCCCGGTATCGGCGAGAAAACTTGTGGGTTCGAAGGTCATAACTTCTTTTCCTCATATTAAAGGGTGATACAGTCAAAATTCGGTCAATATCAACTTGACGTATTTCTTTCAATTTTGCGTTTAAAAACCTGAACACCCCTCATTTTGAAGGTGTGTCTGTGTAGAATTTTGCTCCTATTTTGATTTTGGAATTCACTCTCCAGTTGTCAAAATGCCGTCCAAGAAAGAAGAGCAGTGTATCAAAATTTTGCTCGCGCCTCGCGAAAATCCGAGCTACTCGCACGTTACAAATGTAAATAAAGTGTTTAGGGAACGTTTGTCGACAGCCAGGAAGTCTGAATCGGGGAGAAATCGAAAACCGGAAGCCGCTGAGACGACAAAGAGAGTTACCGGTAGTTTCAAGCGAAACCCTTACTCTCTCTCTCTCCGAGATGCCGCAAATAAACTGATTGTATCGTCTACAACCGTGCATCGAGCCAAAAAACGAGCCGAGCTATCGACTAACAAGAAGGTAGTGACTCCAAATCGCGATGATAAACAAAATACGACGGCCAAAGCGCGATCCCGGAGGCTGTACACGACGATGCTGACGAAGTTTGACTGCGTGGTAATGGACGACGAAACCTACGTCAAAGCCGACTACAAGCAGCTTCCGGGACAGGAGTTTTATACGGCAAAAGGAAGGGGAAAGGTAGCAGATATTTTCAAGCACATGAAACTGTCAAAGTTCGCGAAGAAATATCTTGTTTGGCAAGTCATCTGTACCTGTGGCTTGAAAAGCAGTATTTTCGTAGCTTCTGGGATTGTCAACCAAGAAATTTGCTGCCTTTCCTGAAGAAACACGGTTGTTCCGTCCTGTTTTGGTCAGATTTGGCATCTTGCCATTACGGTAAAAAGGCCATGAAGTGGTACGTCGCCAACAACGTACAGGTGGTTCCCAAGGACAAGAACCCTCCCAACACGTCAGAGCTCCGCCCAATTGAGAAATACTGGGCTATTGTCAAGCGGAACCTGAAGAAGACCAAAAAAACTGCTAAGGACGAGCAACAGTTCAAGGCAAACTGGCTTTCTGCGGCGAAGAAGGTGGACAAGGTGGCTGTACAAAATCTGATGGCAGGGGTTAAGCGTAAGGCCCGGAAATTTGGATTTGGAAAAGCGGAAGCCTAACTGAATATTTTTCCTGAATTTTATACTAATTAAACTTGAAAAAAAAATTTAATTTGATTTTTTAAATAAACGATTTCACCGATTTACACGCGTTTTCACTTGACCAAATTTTGACCGTATCACCCTTTATACATGGAGACCACTACCAAAAGTGCTCTGAAATTTTCAAATCAATAAATCCAAACGTTGTTTTCTATTGTTTTAAGTCTTTGTAGGAAAAATTTTATGCATTAAAATACTGATTGAAAAAAGTCCAGTAAGCATTAGGTCCTAGAAATAAGATATGGATTCAAACCAAAGCAATACCGGATGAATCAGCAAGTTATAACTGTAATATAAAAGATGTTCTTTTGCGGATAAAATGATTATCACGATATAAGTTTTAATAAAACTCTAATTGAAAACAAATCGAACTCTATTAAAATAAATTATTTGTGAAAAGCCTGTGCTACTTTTTTCGCTTACATTATTTGAAAAACTTTTTTTTAACATTTTTGTAATAGCTTTCAGTTGTTCAAGTTTTACCAGACAAACTGTACATCGTCGTATTTTGCACAAGTTAACCTTTATTTTGTTACCAATAAAAGATTTTTTCCTACAGTTTGGGTTTGCTTCTGATTTCCATCAGAAGCAAACCCAAACTGTAGAAAAAAATCTTTTATTGGTAACAAAATAAAGGTTAACTTGTGCAAAATATGACGATGTACAGTTTGTCTGGTAAAACTTGAACAACTGAAAGTTATTACAAAAATGTTAAAAAAATGTTTATCAAATAATGTAGATCAACGCTGGAATGTATCAGGTACACAACTCAAAATTGAAATATTTGCATAAAATAAGGAGCAATCTTTCTTTCGACCTTTAAGGACAATCTGTTCCAATACACTCATTACTCACCAAGCTCTGATGCACAATCAGTCATTTAAAGCATTTAGATTACGCCTCCCCATTCGATTCCGCTAAACCACCCAGGCACGATAGGGCAACTTCTCTTGAAAACCTCTCCAAAGGAATACGATTAAGATTACCGAAGTCTCCTGGCCCGGTCTGAGGTCTGAGGTCTGGTACTCAATCCAACTTACCCTTGTTTTGCTGCGTTCTTCTGCCGGTTTCGACTCTGGCTGCCACAATTCAAATAAACGCAAGTAAACATGGCATAAAATGATTTATTTGATCGAACAACACTTCTGTATTCTTCTTCCCCGGCTGGTCTTGTAGGCAGGAATCATCCGGTTGCGCGAGCGAGTTCCCAGGAGATGCGCCTCAAAGTGGTCCCGGGGAAAACAGGAAGGGGTAAGCTCCAGTCTTGGTCGCCTACGGAAATCGAGGATGCTGCATGCGCTTCTAGAAGTTGAGGCGCACCACAAGACGCAGCAGCTTCGGGACGATCAAATCCCCCAAGATGTTGATGCGTTTCGCTTGCTCGTTTAGGTTTGGTTTGGCTAAGTTGCTCTGATCTGTCTGGCTGTTGCACATCGATGAACAACATCAAACCAGATCAAGAACTGCACAAGATCACTAGGGTGCCAAGAACATTGCTCGGATTTGCGCATCTCCGCGGTCCAAGATCATCCGTGATTGCGTCGACCGATGGGAAACTGTGGATTGGGATTTGTGGATCTGCCGCGCTCGAGAAGACAACTTGCTCGCCGTGCGGGATGACTTCCAGCCCAGGCCTGTTATACCGGTTAACTTGGCGCTCTTAGCCGGGGATGTTAAACACAATCTGGGTAGTGTTAAACACATCAATTGGAGTACTAAGAAGTATACTTTTTCAAAGAGAAACGTTATTCTTCTTCACTTATATTAACCTAAGAAAATTCCCTATAATGCTTTAAAAAGTCATTTTGACGTAAAAAATTTCTTTAAAATTGTGGAAAGTAAAAGTCAAATATTTTGTGATGCTTAACTTACTGGGGCAATTTTTCTCGGGGGGGGGGGGGGCTTTGATTCGTTTTATTTTTCAAATGCTATCCTAGAGAATACGAAACATTTAAACGTGTGAAATAACTAGAAATAAGTTCAGTATATTGTCTTCAAATACCCATTTTGTCTGAGTAGAAGATAGTTTTTAGTACCTTCAATTAAAAATTGTTAATTAATCACATGCAAACATTGCGGAAGAGTTTATAAATAACTAGGAAACGAAAGATTTGAGTTAGAAAATGCAAAATTTAATTTTCAATAATTTTTAATACTCATATCATCAACTAAAATTATCTGATTTAGAAAAAAGATCGGATAGATATTTTACATGCTTTCCATGATGAACTTCGATCGCATGGTTTGTGCTTCATCGAGAAATATTTACCAAATGACAATTGGGAAGTATCATGAAGATTTGAAACATAGAATAAAAATTAAAAAATCTAAACAAATCAAGGTTTGAGAAACAAAATATAAATTAAATAAAAGAAGGGATTAAAAGTTACAATCAGAGCCAAAGCAGAAATTGGACCAAACGTGTATTTCAACTTTATATCTTAGGAACACAAAAAAAAAACATTTTCATGAGATGTTTATGATTATGATTAAAAAAATGTAATCAATTTGTTATTCTAAATGTGACAAAAGTTTCATTCGATGCCCTCAAAGCCAAAGCGGTATAAATGCAAAAATGATCGGTTGAATAGAAAAATTCATAATAGAGATTAAATGCTTAAAACAAACAATTTAAAAAAAAATCAGATAAGGAATCCAAATGAGTTTAGTACCTTAAAAAAAGATCCTGAATTGTCGAAATTCTGAAAATCCTTGAAACTGAACTGCAGTAACTGAAGAAACAACATAAGACTTGAAAATCTCAATCAATTGAATCTGGAAAAAGATAAGATAAAAACCTAGAATTATTCATGTTAGGAGAATCATTCAATGACATTTGCAACTCAACTATGAGATCGTTTTAATGATAATTTGAGAATGATCATTTTGAAAATAAAATTCTGAATTCAAAGTTGTTAAGTAGATGATAAAATTTTGGTTAAATAAGTTCAAAATGATTCAATACGAATTTCAAGTCTTAGACAGATATTGGGATGGAAATTTAATAAAGAAACTCAGTACTTTCGATTGGTCCAATTTTAGCAACTACAGGTTTTTCATAGGTTTTATAGTTTCATAGGTCTTTTTATATCTATTTTCAAAAATAGGGAAGGAAAAGGATTTTGATTTAGAAACCAACGGAAATTTCAATAAAAATGATTGAAAAGTGAAAAGTTATGATAATACCCGGTTTTAACCTGGATACTGACCGGGTAAAATTCTAAAATGTTTATCATAAAGATTCTTTATTACATCTTAGCACTGTGAGCCAGTTTTGGCGAAACTAGCTGCTATTTTAGAGCAGTAACCATTACTTGGAAAGTTAACAAAATAATAAACGATTATTGTGCAAGACGTTTGTATGTAATGAAAATGAGGAGTTATTTTTCTCTATTTTACCTGTTTTGGCTGAATGAAAATTTGAAGTGTTTTTTCTCATATTCTTCTTAACATTTTTCCAATTTTTTTTCGAATTTTGTTAACATTATTTTTGTCCAGATTTTGGGTTGAAAATTTTGGAATTCAAAACCAAGATTTTGATATTTTCAGCCCGCAAAATGTGGGAGGACATCTTCGCGGCTTAC
Source organism: Uranotaenia lowii (assembly GCF_029784155.1). Lineage (NCBI taxonomy): Eukaryota > Metazoa > Arthropoda > Insecta > Diptera > Culicidae > Uranotaenia > Uranotaenia lowii. The sequence goes on from NC_073692.1 coordinate 109,556,599, forward strand.
TCCAGGGACCCCCCTAATCTTATGTAAGAAAAAATTTATTGAAAATACTATTTTTCAGAGGCCCTTTTAGTCGTAATGTTTCAAGTTTTCATTCCATTTTACTAGTTTTGTTTTTTTTTTCATAAATTTGTAGAAATTGAAGAAGTATGATTATAGTAATGTTGAAACTTTTTTCCTCTGGGGCCTCCCCTAAACCGAAAGGGGGGGGGGGCAATTGCCCCCCCCCCCTTAATCTGGCCTAGCTAACTTGGTAACTAACTCACTTAATTACTCACTTGATTCGTACTCATTTTTGTCATTTTGTCATTTTTGTAATTTTTGAAATTTTTGTAATTTTTGTAATTTTTGTAATTTTTGTAATTTTTGTAATTTTTGTAATTTTTGTAATTTTTGTAATTTTTGTAATTTTTGTAATTTTTGTAATTTTTGTAATTTTTGTAATTTTTGTAATTTTTGTAATTTTTGTAATTTTTGTAATTTTTGTAATTTTTGTAATTTTTGTAATTTTTGTAATTTTTGTAATTTTTGTAATTTTTGTAATTTTTTGTAATTTTTGTAATTTTTGTAATTTTTGTAATTTTTGTAATTTTTGTAATTTTTGTAATTTTTGTAATTTATGTAATTTTTGTTATTTTTGTAATTTTTGTAATTTTTGTAATTTTTGTAGTTTTTGTAGTTTTTGTATTTTTTGTAATTTTAGTAATTTTAGTAATTTTTGTAATTTTTGTAATTTTTGTAATTTTTGTAATTTTAGTAAATTTTTGTCATTTTTTGTAATTTTTGTAATTTTTGTAATTTTTGTAATTTTTGTAATTTTTGTAATTTTTTTCATTTTTGTAATTTTTGTAATTTTTGTAATTTTTGTAATTTTTGTTATTTTTGTAATTTTTGTAATTTTTGTAATTTTGTAATTTTTGTAATTATTGTAATTTTTGTAATTTTTGTAATTTTTGTAATTTTTGTAATTTTTGTAATTTTTGTAATTTTTGTAATTTTTGTAATTTTTGTAATTTTTGTAATTTTTGTAATTTTTGTCATTTTTGTAATTTTTGTAATTCTTGTAATTTTTGTAATTTTTGTAATTTTTGTAATTTTTGTAATTTTTGTAATTTTTGTAATTTTTGTATTTTTTGTAATTTTTGTTATTTTTGTAATTTTTGTAATTTTTGTAATTTTTGTAATTTTTGTAATTTTTGTAATTTTTGTAATTTTTGTAATTTTTGTAATTTTTGTAATTTTTGTAATTTTTGTAATTTTTGTAATTTTTGTAATTTTTGTAATTTTTGTAATTTTTGTAATTTTTGTATTTTTTGTAATTTTTGTCATTTTTGTAATTTTTGTCATTGTTGTCATTTTTGTCATTTTTGTAATTTTTGTAATTTTTGTCATTTTTTTAATTTTTGTAATTTTTGTAATTTTTGTAATTTTTGTAATTTTTGTAATTTTTGTAATTTTTGTCATTTTTGTCATTTTTGTCATTTTTGTCATTTTTGTCAGTTTTGTCAGTTTTGTCATTTTTGTCATTTTTGTCATTTTTGTCATTTTTGTCATTTTTGTCATTTTTGTCATTATTGTCATTTTTGTCATTTTTGTCATTTTTGTCATTTTTGTCATTTTTGTCATTTTTGTCATTTTTGTCATTTTTGTCATTTTTGTCATTTTTGTCATTTTTGTCATTTTTGTCATTTTTGTCATTTTTGTCATTTTTGTCATTTTTGTCATTTTTGTCATTTTTGTCATTTTTGTCATTTTTGTCATTTTTGTCATTTTTGTCATTTTTGTCATTTTTGTCATTTTTGTCATTTTTGTCATTTTTGTCATTTTTGTCATTTTTGTCATTTTTGTCATTTTTGTCATTTTTGTCATTTTTGTCATTTTTGTCATTTTTGTCATTTTTGTCATTTTTGTCATTTTTGTCATTTTTGTCATTTTTGTCATTTTTGTCATTTTTGTCATTTTTGTCATTTTTGTCATTTTTGTCATTTTTGTCATTTTTGTCATTTTTGTCATTTTTGTCATTTTTGTCATTTTTGTCATTTTTGTCATTTTTGTCATTTTTGTCATTTTTGTCATTTTTGTCATTTTTGTCATTTTTGTCATTTTTGTCATTTTTGTCATTTTTGTCATTTTTGTCATTTTTGTCATTTTTGTCATTTTTGTCATTTTTGTCATTTTTGTCATTTTTGTCATTTTTGTCATTTTTGTCATTTTTGTCATTTTTGTCATTTTTGTCATTTTTGTCATTTTTGTCATTTTTGTCATTTTTGTCATTTTTGTCATTTTTGTCATTTTTGTCATTTTTGTCATTTTTGTCATTTTTGTCATTTTTGTCATTTTTGTCATTTTTGTCATTTTTGTCATTTTTGTCATTTTTGTCATTTTTGTCATTTTTGTCATTTTTGTCATTTTTGTCATTTTTGTCATTTTTGTCATTTTTGTCATTTTTGTCATTTTTGTCATTTTTGTCATTTTTGTCATTTTTGTCATTTTTGTCATTTTTGTCATTTTTGTCATTTTTGTCATTTTTGTCATTTTTGTCATTTTTGTCATTTTTGTCATTTTTGTCATTTTTGTCATTTTTGTCATTTTTGTCATTTTTGTCATTTTTGTCATTTTTGTCATTTTTGTCATTTTTGTCATTTTTGTCATTTTTGTCATTTTTGTCATTTTTGTCATTTTTGTCATTTTTGTCATTTTTGTCATTTTTGTCATTTTTGTCATTTTTGTCATTTTTGTCATTTTTGTCATTTTGGTCATTTATGTCATTTTTGTTATCTTTGTCATTTTTGTCATTTTTGCCATTTTTGTCATTTTATTGTCATTTTGTTTTTTTTTTTTTTGTTTTCCAATTCGAATACATCCTTCGGATGCTATCACTCACTGACATCTACATAACCGCATTAAAAAGAACTGTTTATGAGTTCAATCCTCTTCCTAACGTCACAAATTTTGTCACTCTTGATCCTCTTCTGTGGCAGGAAAAGTTAACTCCTTCCTTTCTTCTTAAACTAATAAAACCGTTGTTACTTTTACTTCTTCGAATTGCAGCAGATTTTAAGAGACATTAAATCACACATTCTGGTGTCCCAACTAAGCTCACTTCGGATGTTCGTTCAATTTTCCCTACCAAAAAGAGGTGAGACCCAAAGTCCCCGAAGTCTTGAAAACCATCAAAAAACGGCTTTTGGGTAATATCAATTTCGAGCTCCATCAGCCACATCCTGTGTCCGGAATCTGATCGGATTCGAGATTAAATTCATGCATGCGCACTCAGTCATTCTTACACTTTCGAACACACAAGCAAGGTAGAATCTCTTCGACTCGATCGACGACGACACAAAACTGAAAAATGAAATAAAAGAAAAACAAAATTACGGCAAATAAAACCAAATGACCGTCCAGGCGTCAGGAGGAGACCAACAGCAATGGATTGCCGTACACTTTAATTTTTATTTTATGTTGTTTTTATTCGGGATGGAAGAAACTTTTCTTTTATGGATCGATAATGGAATTTAAAAGTGCAACTGGAGGCTTTTGAAGGCCCGGGTTCGATTCCTGGTATCGGCAAGCAAAATTTTTGAATTCGATTCCCATAAGCGGCCGTTAGGTAAGATGTGTTTCATTCAATAATTAATTATACAATAGGAATACACGGATGCCGGAATACTTATAAGTAAACTAACTCACCTAATTGACTCGTTCTTCTTAAAATACCCACATCATCAAACCCAATACATTAACTTTGTAACAGTTAATACGAAGCCATGAGGTTCGGGTATGATTGCGATCTGCATCGGAGGTTTGTGGAACTCAATAAATGCATATGGACACATACTTAGGCAGAAACTGGGGTGAATCCGTGCGCCCATGGTGGATTATCAACAAACAACATACATACAAAACTTATCGACAGATTCAAAATCGTATCAAAGGCCTCCAGAAAACCTTCATCATTATTTTAATAAAGCTTGCTCAAAAACTTTCGTTTTGGAGGCATAAATGAAAAAAATGATTTGCCAAAATGATCAAATCTATCAAAATATGGGAATTGGGGAATCCGGGCAATAGGGCCGAGCAGTTCCCAAATTTTGAATTAAATATCAGGGAAAACCTGGGCATTTTGGTAACCTTAATCTTAACAGTGTGTTATAAACCTTAAAGACACTTTTAATTCGTTGCGTCTGAAAAAATCCCTTTTCCACCCTCTAGAAACCTAAACCAAAGCTATAAAAATTAGTACAAAACGTTTTGACAACCCGGAAGCAATCGACATTCGTTATGTTTTCGAGTACAGAATGCAAAAAAAATGAGTGTAACTCGTGTAGGGGGAAAAATTATAATAAATGCTTGAAAACTACATTTATGTTATTCAAAATGAACATATGGAATATGAAAAATAAAGAATAACTTTGTGGTAAACAGGCGCGTGGGATGGAACACCTTTGATTATTTAATCAACTTAAAGCATACAATATTTTTTATTTGTAGCAGAGCTATATACTCAAGTTAACTAGGCCGTTATTAAAATAGCTTTTAGAGTTAAAAATGTTACTTGGATTCGCAAGCATATTTGATTTACCACAGAACTTTCTAATTTTGCGAGACCATTCATCTCGTAAAAGTGTCCAAAATTAAGCAATTAATCGGCTTATGATTTAGGGATGGTTCCAAGAAACCGAAGATTGGCTGACAAACCCATAAAACAAATGTATGCATTTCGGAATCGGGTGGGAAGGTGGTCCTCGGCGCTGCTGAAGAAGGAATCAAATTATTTTCACGACTCAATCATATTTGCCGCCAAAGAAGCTCGTTCATAATTTTGTCCGAACTTTTTCAGCTAAGCTTGGTGACGACCACGAAATCGAATCAACCCACCCATTTTTTGCCCTAAGTCATCATGGCGAGGGGACAAACATATTTGTTCGAAATTTGAAATGCCATCCCCAGCTTCCATCGTCCCGTGAAATGAGCGGATCATCCATCGAACAGGAAAAATCTCCAACTTGTTGTTGATTGTAGTATGTAGATTGTAGAAATCGCCGTTGTCAAAGTGTTATTTTTTCTCTCGGGGAAACACTATTAACGACCGAAAACCGAAACCCATAAATGAGTACCCGAAAATTAAAAGAAAACACATAAAAACCACCAGAAAACAGTTTTATGGCCTTTTGCATATTACTAGCTATGGCTTTGGTTCCAAAAAGTCAAAACTGATGGCAAAATGGACACGGTTCCATTGATGGATCGAAAGCTCGAAACCGGGATCAGATATCGCTTTGAATCGGTTAGAAAATAGGACCCGGTACCGTAAGGCACACCGAAAAGCGCTGTCAATGTTTGGTGCCCAATGGGGAAAGTAACAGAAACTGATGTCCAATAATAATTCCTTCAAAGAGCGGTTTTACGAGCGATCGCAGCAGCAGATTTCGCATAGGTCACCAACATTCGTGATAAAGGAGGCAACAAGAGAAGATGGAGGTAGAGTTACGAGGTCTGGCAGAAACAAACTTTTTTTTTTTTGTTTCGATTATAGTCGTTTTACCAACATTATGGCATTCGCGACTTTATCAACGTTACAGTTGGCGGATCGTTATTGAAAAACTTATCCGGTACAACTGTGTTCGATGTTTACTCTTGGGCTCGAACTCGCGGACATCGGCTCAGGAGACAACAGACTTGCCAACTGAGCTATATCACAAGCCCTGGCAGAAACAAACGATTTTGTTTGTTTTTTTTTATTTTTTTGATATTTAAATTACTCAACCAGAATAAGAATAATTTCTGATTTATCACATAGTAACTCAAAATAAAAAATACAGTTTTTGAGGGTTTAGTTTATGTTCTAATAGAATGAGTCGATCTGGGGTCATAATTGTATTTTTCAATCACTGGGGCCTTCGTTTTGGTTAAAAATTCATCCATGATTTTTAAGTAACGTTTACCTGACTAAATTTTAACCGTTGAGATTGTATGGAAAAATTGAATACTTTGTTTTGTAAAATCAACATAATTTTTGTTTATTCTGTGGAACCCAGTCTAGTGATAGGTTTTGTGCCAATTTATAAATGCGTTAAAGGAAATTTTCTGTGTAACACCTTTGTCGAGGACCAAAACTTCGTAGGAAAAAAGTTATTAGCTGTTGAACATAGGAATGTCTTTTAACATTGAAATCAATCAGTTCAACTGAAATCACTGCTCGTGCCTATCTGACAACTTTGCAAACAATACCTCGCTAGGCACTAGCAGTGATGCTAGTTGAATTGATTGTATTTCAATGCCAAGAAATATACCTATATTCAACAGCTAATAACTTTTCCCTCTGAAAAGATACGAGGTTACAATCTTCGACCGAGTGGTTCAGCGGAAAATTTTCTCTTTATAATTTATATATTGGAACAAAACTATCAGAAGTCTTGGTTCCACATCTATATATATATATATAGGTAAAAAGCAATTTCTGTATGTTTGTTTGTTTGTTTGTTTGTCCTCTATAGACTCAGCCGTCTTAAAAGCTAGAGAGCTGAAATTTGGCATGGATGCTTATTAGGACCCGGAAAGATGAAAAATGTTTTTAGATTTTCGGATGACCCCTTTTGAAGGGGGTCGTCCATGGAAGACAAATATTGTTTCCGCGATATTGACGTTATTTTTCGTCGGATCGTGTTGAAAATTTGCACATGAATGTTTTGAAAAACGAGCAATCGATTTCTGGTGTTAAATTTTGTGTAAGGGGTCAGCCAAAGGGGTCGTCCATATAAACTGTTCACTGTTTTAGCGATATTGATGTTATTATGCATATGATTCAGATTAAAATTGGTACACGATAGTTTTGAGTGACGTGCAATTGATTTCAGGTATCAAATTCAATTTTAGGGGCCGGCAAAACGGGTCGTCCATATTAAATTTTCAGTAACTTAGTGATATTGACGTTTTTATACATCGGATTGGGATGAAAATTTGCACATAGGAGTTATTAGGGACAAACAATTGATTTTACTTATCCAAATTACAAACAGGGGTCGGCCAAAGGGGTCGTCCATATTAACTTTTCACTGTTAATGCGATATTGTCGTTATTATACATCGGATTCAGTTGAAAATTAATACACGAGAGTTTTGAGGGACGAGCAAATGATTTCAGATATTAAATTGAGTGTATGGGGCCGGCAAAGGAGGTCGTCCATATTAACCTTTCAATATTTTTACAATATCGTCGTTATTTGACATCGGATTGAGATGAAAATTTGCACACAGTAGTTTTCGGGGACAGGCAATCGATTTCAGATGTCAAATGTTTTGCAAGGGGTCGACGAAAGGGGTTATTTTTTCACTGTTTTTAACAATATTGACGTTATTATGCACTGGATTGCTTTGAAAATTTGCACACGGGAGTTTTGAGAGAAGGGCAATCAATTTCATATATCAAAGATTGTATAAGAGGCCATCGAAAGGGGTTTAACTTTGTGGCAATAATTGCGTTGTTATGCAACGATCGAGTTGAAATTTATACACGGGGTTTTTTGGCACGGTAAATTGATTCCTGATTGCAAATTTAGTAGCAGACGACAGAAAAAGTGATCGTCCAATATTTTTGCAATTATTACTTAACAATAAATTAGGAAGTGCATCTGGAAAATGCCTGGCAATCGACTTTTATACAAACTGCTTATGACATTTTCCAAGTTGAATGCGAAACGGAGTTCGTATGGTATCAGCTAGTACGAAATAAAAATTGTAATGATTTTTACACATATAAAAGTTAAATATTACTAATGAATAAAATCGGCAATTAAAAACTCTGCAAAAAATTATGGATGAGTTTTGAACAAATACAATGCTTTCTAGATTCCTGGGAAGCCGAAATTCAAACCTGATACCAAATCGACTCAGCTTAATGTTATAAGGAGTTGTATAATGCAAATGGATCAACAAATCCTTATATTTAAAGCAGCACCCTCCAGATTGCACTATGGGGTTTGAGGCGGCAAAAAGTCAAACACTGAACTGTATAGGATCGCTTTTTTTATTTTTACTAGTAATTTAGGTATGTTCATTGACACGTGCGACACTAGTAAATAACTTAATATTTGACAAAGATATCTGAATCTTTTTAACTCATTATCTTGGTTATTTAACGCACCACAGACATCAGACTTTGAAAAAATTAAAAACTTATATGATGAAGACAAAAATTTAAATTACTTATATTTCTTTGCATTTTTTTCTCTTAAATTTGAAGTACACCATTTGAAAGCTTTAATTGAAAGCCTTCTTTTAAACTGTTCAAAAAATTTACACACTAAATTGAACTATGATGAAAATTTGTAAATAAACAACTTTTTCAAAAGTCAAAAACTTTAAAGCCAAGTCAAAAAAGCCGCATACCGCTTCATACTCTTTTCACTTTCAAGATCTAGTTTAGGTCTTTAAAATACAATCAAAGAGTTTCCAGACACTCCAAAGCACCCTTTTTGGAGTGATTGTCAAATAAAGCTAAAAATATCATGCAAATGGGTAATTTTTACCCATTTATGAGTATAAATTCAACAAAGTTGTTGTTGATTTGGCAGAAAAATTATTTCTTATCAATCAATTTACACATTTTTTCTTGAGTTCATGAAATTTTTTGATAATGTTTATCAGTTAATTATCAATATGTCCAAAAAAAGAACTTTCAAAAGAAACAAAAAGTAGGGTCGAGAATAATACCAATCACCCTACTTTATAAGTTGTTTATAAACTATTTTTTTTAATGAATTTATCTTGAATTAGTTAAAACAGTCATTTTCATACAAATTTTTTTAAGGGCTTGAGATATAGCTCAGTTGGCAAGTCTGTTGTCAGCCAATGTCCGCGATTTCGAGCCCAAGAATAAACATCGAACACAGTTGTACCGGATGAGTTTTTCAATAACAATCCACCAACTGCAACGCTGATAAAGTCGCGAATGCCATAAAGATGGTAAAACGACTATAATCGAAACAAAAAAAAATATAAAATTTTCATAATTTACAAAAGAGTCCAGAACACCAAGCAATACTTTTCGCCACCTCATTTTATGGAACTGACCCATAGTGATTGTTACCTTAATAAAAAAAAATCTTTATTTCCTTAATTTTTCAATGGTTTCTATTAAAGCCTAAACTATGACAAATATTTTATTCGAGGACTGCATTTCAATTCGACTTATGATAAAAAAGTTATTAAGCTTAAAAAAAGGTAACTTTTTTCAGGGTAATATTCATCACTGTTAAATATTGCTGCGTCACAATGTTCGACCTTTTACCTACTTCCCTTCTCTATCTCTAAAAAAGGGTTACCGTAGAGTTGACATTCATCCGCAAATGCGAGACATGTCCCGCCTTTTTAAAAAACGTCCCGTCGTCCCGCTTTTTTATGAAAAAAAACTTTTGTGGTAGACTCAAAACTCTCCAATCCTACCACTTTAAAATAGTTGGTCCTTGCATGATGAAAACTCTTCTTTAAAATATATTTTCGATCATTTTCAACTCATGTAATTTTTTTTCTAATGTTCTTTTATCCGCCCACGATTTTCAAAATTAAAATTTTTCTTACTTACAGAACATGCACTCTTTGATAAGGCTGTAAAAATTGAAAAACTCTTTAATGTAGTTTTACTGACTTTAAAGCCTCAATTTAAATTCATTGGTTCAACACAGAAAATCCTTGAAATATAATTTTTTTTTGTGTTTTTTTTTTAAATAAGCAGCATATTTACAAACTTTATATGCATAAGAAAAAAAAAAGTTATATTAAAAGAGCAAGTTTGGAGAACCTCTTAGCTGCATGAAACTATGATTTCAAGGTAGTCAATGATTCCTTTGAGTTCAGCCACTGTGGCTGAATTCAAATGAATCTTCGACTGTTTTAAAAAGATTAAATGACCCGTATAGTTCTAAGCATTTAATGTTGCCAGATTTTTTCCCAAACATCCGGTTCGGGTGAATCCGGGCAATTGTATCTAAAAACCCGGTTAAAGCCGAGTAATATCCGGACAAATTTTGTCAAAACCACGGAATTATTCTATAAAAATCAAAAAGAATACACTTGAAAATATATTTTTTCATCAAAAAACATCAACAGATATTCAAACGTATGCATAGGGATTCGAAATACTGTTTATGATTATTTAGAAAACAAATTGCTAAAAATGGATTTTGGCAAGAAAAATAAAAATTATAGAAACTCAATTTAAGGATTATTTTTTATTTTTCTAATAAGGTGAATAAATCTGTTCAAAATCAAGGCATTTTTTTTACGAAATTCCGACAACCGGACCAGACCGAATTTTTCATAATTTTTGTGTCAAATATCTGGGCTAGTGGGGGAAAACCGGGCAATCTGGCAAGCATTACCGTAACAATCTGGTTCAGTTAAGCGTTCTTTGAGCACGTTCTAGCGATGTTAATATTTTTCGATTCAAGGAAATATGCTTTAAGTGTCCAAACTGATAATAGCTCTAATTGATGTATCTCAAGAATCCAAGCAAAATCCCTTGAAATTCAAGGCTTGATTTTACAGCTTAAGGATATAGTCGAATTCCGGATAAAACAGAACAGTAATGAACAATTAACAATCAAACAAATCATGAATGGATGAGAAAAATTGAATAATCTTGGTGGATGATCAAAAACGGTTGTAGTTTTTTTGTTAATTTTCTTGAGTATTTAATTATTTAAACAAATTTCAATTATTTATAATTAATTACTGATATGTTTATGTTTTCCACCGGGAATGATGCATATATGGTAATTTTATTTTGGCTATTTCGGTCTTGAATGCAGATCAAACAACGGTGGTTTTTGAAACACCCGACGTTTCGTCCAGTTTTGTTGGTCTTTTTCAAGGAAATTTTCAGTCTGTTGATTTTTGACAAAAACAACAGACAGCAAAAACTCTTGAAAAATACCAACAAAACTGGTCGAACCGTTGGGTATTTCAAAAACAACCGGTGTTTGATCTACATTCAAGACCGAAAAAGCCAAAATAAAATTACCATTAATTACTGTCTATGAAATTTTTCAGCTGGATACATACATATGTATAAGAATGGTCATAAAAATAAAGTTTTTAACAGTTTCTGAAATGTCCCGCTTATTTCAGCGATGTTCCGCTTTTTTCTTAAAGTATCTGCTTAACCTAGTTTGGGGCTCAATAAGTAAGATATATCATCGATTATGGTGCTGCAAAACCCTTCATTTTTATATATGGGAGTGTTTCAATACAATTAATTGTTCAGATGAACCGAAACTTGATTTTTTCAATAGGGTACAAGAAAGCGTAATGTTTTCCAAAACTTTTTCGTGAATAGATTTCTGAATAAATCGTATAAAATTTGTTCACTAATGTTGATTGATGATTTTGTATGGGAGCCCACCGTTTTGAAAGTGGGAGAGGTCACTCAATATAATAAACCATTTTCTCATGTCCAAAATAGCATAAATATGACATGAACACTATAAGAGTTCTGTAGTTTCTTGTATGAATTTAGTATGGGAGCTCCTCGTTTCATAAGCGATAGAAGTGATTCTGCCTAATAAATCGTCTTATTTTATCAAATTATGCTTATGAAACCATTTTTATGAAAAACATACGAAAATTGTTCGATCTACATATGTCATTATTTAACTTGAATTTGTATTAGAGCCCCACTTCCATGAAATGTGAGGGTCTTGAAACTATTACAAAAACCATCCTTGGCGAAAAAAAATCTTCGGGTACCAAATTCCACATCATTATTACCACATGTTTATGAGTTATGAGGTCAAAAAATAGGCCTCCATTTTTATATAAAAGAATAGAAAAGATTAATGTTTTTGAACACAGACGCGATAGAGTGAAGATATTTTCATTTTTTACTCCAGGTTTAAGAAAATTTAAAAAAAAGTCAATACAACAGTTAGGGCTCTCCCAACGGTAGATGCAAAACACGGGTTTCGACCACGCTAAAACAGTCCGGCTGGCACCGGTGGCGTAAATCGCTGTTTTAGCACAGTTATCGATTTCAAAATTCCCAACAGTTATACGCCTTTGTTCCAAATTCATGCAAATTTGGAACAGGATTTCAAAATATACGACAGACCGATTTAGTTCACGGTGAGAAAATTTTAGCCAACAATGATTTCTTTCACACATGTTTGGGTAACATTGGGTGTGATAAAAGTTTCTTTTTGAGATATTATTTGAATGTTTTTTTCGCTTCAACCAGCCTATACGTAACATAAATTGAGAATAGATGTTAATAAAAACCATATCATGTATAAATAATAGATGTCACATTATTCTCGATTTAATATTACTAGATAAAAAGCTTTTCATTTGGGCTCGACGAATTAGTGAATCAAGTCAGCGTTCTAAAATTTGAAAAAAAAAATAAACGAAAAGAAAATTTTAATACTTTTTCGATGAGGTGAATTAAAAATTCAATTGTTTATGTTTATTGTTTGTTCTATAATTTTTGTTTTATTTGAGATATTGAGAGATTTTTAGGCTGATGTCATGCTGAAGCAACTAGCAACGCGACCTACAACGCAACGTTCACACGACTAACCAGCTCTCATTTGATCTCCATGGAAATCGCGCAGACCTGTCATACTGGTCGCTTTGTATAGCGCGACCAATCTGATGCCAATGTGTTTTGTTGCGCGACTAGTAGGAAATCCAATAGGAATATTGTTTTTTTCTCGATTTGAAGCAGTAATTCCGGGTTTTAAGCAAAATAGTACGAAGATCTGTCGGAACTTGTGATAATAAACTATAAAATATCTTAATCGGCGAGAAAATTTTCATGAATTCTTAGTTCCGGCAAAAAAAACAAGGAATTTTGTCGGTTCAAATTTTGGCATTCTTGCAATCCGGGTCGTGATTTGATGAGTTTTTGATGGCTCCCGAAAGAAAGGAGACGATTCAAAGCATTATCAGATGTAGAGAAGTGATGATTTGTAGGGAATTTCAAAGTCACAGGTCGCGCCAGCATGACATACCAATGCGTTGCAACGCAATCTTATTGGAACGTTGCGTTGCGTTGCGTTGCTAGTTGCTTCAGCATGACATCAGCCTTAGTTTCGTATAGATTGCTCGGAGTTTTCGTCAATAGCAGCATATTTTTCTGTATCCATACATAAATTTACAAAGTGAAACAAGTTTTTGTCAAACAAAAATGTTGACAAATCAAAAGAAAATTTCCTTTGACTTTGGGATAAACATTTCTCATTTCCTTTATCAATGTCAGCAATAACTTGAAAAAAAAAATTGCTTTTTCATTTCATTTTAACAAAACCTTATTCCATTGATTCAAAGCAATTTGATTGAATTAATTGAAGAATTGTTTCAATTGACCTTTTTTCCTCGTTGTGTAGTCATTTTGTCTTTTAAATTAATGTAATCCTGGTAGAATAGTTGAAATCATTGTTCTGTCAAAAAGAAAATTCGTAGAATTAATTTTAAGACAATTAACCGTGAAACTCAAAACTTATGCAATTTTTCTAATAAAATGGGTATTTTCTTCTCAATTATTGAGTGTCTGCAATGAAAGTGTTTCCGTTTTAAATTTGCTCCTACACCGGTGGGGAGTGGGTGTTTTAGCCGATTCTAAAATTTCAAATTGTGCTTAAACTGGTATACTTAAAACCAATATTTACGCCTGAACCGTTGCAGGTGCTCTTAGGTATATGGTTCATTTATCAGTACGATTGTTTATTTTATTTATCAATTAAGTCTTTTATCTATCAGCACTAAACTGATGGCTGCCAATCGGGGATCAGGAGAAAGAAAACCGTGTGAGACCGCACAAACAAAAGGAAAATCGTGCAAAACAGGGTGGCTTCCCCGCGTTTCTTGGAACCTTCTCTCTTCCATTAAAAAGTGGCGTGTCTCCGAGTATTGGGAGCAGAAGCTGTTGTAAGAAAGAAAAAAACAAAGCTTTGGGGAACGCCCTCCAGAGTGAAAAGCATAATAAAATAATAACCACCTATTGAAACCAGGGTCCCTGCCCCCAAATACACACGCTGAAAGGGGAATAAAACCGACAAAACGGCAGAGCCAATGAAAAAAATATGAAAAAGGGGAAAGATAAAATGGGGAGAGGAGGGTCTGAAGTTGCCCAAGTCAAAGGGGATGATTATTCGCGATCACTCCTGCCAATTCATGATAATCGCCTTCTGCTAATATGATCAGTCAATGATTCGCTGCAGAAGAAATATCTAAAATTTCCTCGAAGAGAAAATTTATGAACAGAAAAATACTTGAATGTAATTCCATCATTATAAATTTTATAGAAATGCATCTTTTGGCTTCCAGTGGATATGCAAAACCATGTCTTGGATAATCTTTTTTGTTATTTTTTTTTGGTGCTGTTTATCCCACCAAAAACCTTTCAAAAGTAACACTTCAGCATTTGTTTGATTTACTTTGGGGGTTTTCCCAGAACCAGCCAACGATGCTGACATTCTCTCAAACAACGCTCAAATGGAACACAGAATGTTGTTTTATGCTTCAGCCGATATGATGTGGAAAGGTAAATATTATTATTTCCAGCAACAGCATCGAGAGCCCTCGAACAAATATTGACCTCATCTGGTTGTAATTTGTACAATGACGACGTTGAACGCGTTCGCATAGATTCAGACGTGGAAGGTAAACAATATCCGGGATTAGTGCTCTGGTCCAAACCAACCAAGGAACGAGAGTTTTAGGACCCAACCAAGCTCGATGCCGATTTGAGTTGAAGGGAGAAATAAATGATGACACTTGAACGAGTTCTTCAACGATGTGAAAGGTTAATCCAGTATGATTCGATAAAAAATTCTTTCAACTTGGATAAATTTAAAAAAAAAAGTCTAAAAGAAATCTAACATTCTGAAATTGCCATCCTGAAAGTTCTGAAGCTCTTTGTCATGTTTAAAAACCATTCTAGAGGTTAACAAATTTACTGTAAAATTAAAAAAATTGCAGCAAACGGTCGCAAATTAAATTTATTTTGAAATTTATATGATTTGGTCGCTTAAAAAGAAGCTGTTTTTGTGGACCTCAAGACGTTTTATACATAGTGCGAATGAATCAATCCATATATTTGTGATTATTTTGTAATTTTTTCATGTTTAGACATGTTTTACTCTTTTTTCAATGGGTTTTTTGAGATTTTAATTATCGATATTATTGACGATTTTGAGATTTTTAGGTTGAATAACAGTTATAACAGTTAAAAATCACTTATGAGCGGTACAAGTGCATGGAATGTGTCAAAAGAGTTGTGAAAGACTTTAAGACTCAAAGTTTTTACCGCAGGACAAATGATTCCGTGTGGTTCAACTCTTTGACAAAAAAATAAAACAAAATTGGTTTTTTTTTCAAAGTTCTGAAATTTCACAAATGTGAATTGAGGACAAAACTGAAAGTTATTCAAATTTGTAAAGTT
Source organism: Uranotaenia lowii (assembly GCF_029784155.1). Lineage (NCBI taxonomy): Eukaryota > Metazoa > Arthropoda > Insecta > Diptera > Culicidae > Uranotaenia > Uranotaenia lowii. The sequence continues at coordinate 109,572,034 of NC_073692.1, forward strand.
CTTCGAATTCCCCTCTTCCTCTTGGAGCTCTTTGAAGTCCTCATGCTTTTTGAAGTTTAAACATTCTCTTAATCCTTTTAAATCCTTGAATCTTATATTTTGTAAAACTCTTATTAACCCTCACTCCTGAAGTACTGATTTACTTAAAAAAATTTCACATCTCTAAGGCACCCTCTTGTGCATGAACCATGATATCCATGTATCAGAAAATAACATTAAAACAAAATTGCTTTGCAAGAGTATTTTAATTTTAAATAGAAACTTGAAAATTTTTTGGAAAAAAAATCACTATATTACTCCTAACTAAATTTTTGGTGCATTAAAAAAGTTTGAAATCTTTTATAGTAGGTACTGAATAAGGCTAAAAACTGTGCAGGGGACGCCTCCATAAGGGCCCAAAAAATGTTCTTCTCTTAAAATTCTTAGTTAAATTTTGATGAACGACTAAAGTGAATCAAAAATAATAATTTCGATTCAAAACTATGGCCAAAACTTTGAAATCTCATCCCAGGTCCACAATTCTACTTGATATTTTAAAAAAAAAATGTCACTTGTTTATAGATATTTAAAGACTGTACTCGAAAAACGATTATTCACGAACGAAGTTTGTGCAAAAATTAAAGGCATATTCCTTGGATTTTTCCCATAAGATTTTTCTTTATTTGCAAAATCAAAGTAAAATTAAAATTGCGTTATAACAATTATGTATTTTGAGGCCAAAATCGTTTTTTAACAAAATGTATCCAAATAAACTGTCTGATGAGTTTCGAAGAAAAAAAATTTCTTTTCAAGTTTTTTTTTATTGAATTTTATTTCTAGAATACTACATTTGCCAGGATATTGCTCAGATTTTGGGTTATAAACTTTGAAATCGAATGCCCGGATTTTGCTAGGTTTTTAGTTCAAAACATCCCTGAATTGCTCTGCCCGGATAAATGCGGAAAAATATCTGGTAAGCTTAGGTTTCAACTATTTCCGATGTTCTGGTTCCATTTTTTTTAAATCTGAATTTGTTGTCTGTGACCGGATTCTGGAATCTGTATTCAGTTTACTATTCCTAATTTTAGGTTCGGTTCACTATTGGGACAAAATCCTGATTCAAATCTTGGTTTTGCTTTTCAAACTAAAATTAGATTCATTTTCCATGTTCGAAACTCATCATTCCGAAATATTAAAAGAAAATATTGAAAATAACATACCATTTCTAAGATTTTGATTCGAAAATTTTACTCTAAACCCTTTTGCAGAATTAAAACTTAAAAAAGTTAAAAAAGAATTGAAATATCAGAGCTCCAACATTCAAATTCCTTTCAGATTCACTGGTTGAGTAACGAATCAATAATTGAAGAAAAAATTCATTTAAAACCAGGATTTTAAAAACAAAAAGAGTTATTATTGATAATTTATTGTTGATAAAATAACTTGTACTTAATCTTCAGGTTTAGGAAAATTCAGCTAGAAACATGTTTTATTCTGAACTGAATATTCTGAAAATTTCTTTAAAATCTCATGTTCTAAAGTTCTCCTGAGTTCTCTAAAGTCCTCATATCTTTTAGAATCTGGTTTAGTCCTAAGGTTAAAAAATCGAGGCTCTAAACATTTCTATAGATCTAAAACTCTTAAAGGCTTGAAATGTTCTTGAGCTCTGAATCCTTTAAACCCTAGAAACTTCTGGAAAGTGCTTCAATATTTGAACGAAAATCTTCATACTCTACAAAGTGTTCTAATATTTCAAAAACTTTGGCAACCTTAAGACCTCTAAATTTCGACAATAATCTCAATTCATGTGAAGATCTTGATTCTTTAGTCTTTATATCTTAATTTGTCCTGAAACCGCATGAATTCCCAGATTATGGCCCGCGACTGTCTTTTCGTGGCTCGTAAAGCTAATTTTGTGATTACTATGTTCTAAGAATTGAACAACAGTCACTGAATAAAGGATCAATTACATTTACAATCATAAAATGTTAAACATTTTACAACATTTACAAATCATCTGTATTTTCCTACACATTTTCGACAATGTATTTCGATTGTTTTTGTTATTATTTCATACAGTTGGTTCTCAAAGTGGTCTCCACAGTTGTTTGAGAGTTGATATCTTTCGAGCGAACTTTTGTTTTAACTTTGAGGAGATTATGTTTCTTTTTTCTAAATTTCAGCGTAAAAAAGGTATATTGATGAAAATTCAACCAAATTCAAAGAGCATTGAATTAGTAACGTGCTTTTTGTTTACATTTGTAAATCAATAATGGACTAAATGGAAGTAACAGTTAGATAACTTTTTTCTAGATTTGAACTAGGACCAGCTTGTATACATCAAATACACCAATTTTATCCCAAAAAATGGAATACATACACAATAACACAGGCGCAATGATTATAAAAAAAAATAATTTTATTCTGTTTGATGCAGGCTTCTTCCAAAACACTTATCAAATTATAACTTGAAAATTAAAACAAATTTCCACTGAGTTATGCACGAATAAAAAAGGGTCAATTTTTAAATTAAATTCTACAGTTTATAAGTCCGTGCTTATAAAAATCAATTTTATTCATAACATGAACCAAACTTTAAATAATAAATGTTTTAAAATCCGACCGCTTATGAAAAGTACATTTTTTTCAACAATTCCATTGTTGCATTTTTTTTATTTTAATTTGAAACAGCTATCAGATTTTAAGGGAGTACGGTAAACTTGAAAAGTTTTGAACTTAGCAGTGATTTTTTTTTTAATTTGGATTTCATGAACTTGACTGAATGTCTATTGTCATCACACTTTTTAACGTTTACGAGATAAAAGATGATAGTTTTGAATCCCTTGAAGAGAAAAAAAATAGCTTATGCAAAAATCTTTGAATCTTCATTAAGTTATTTTCCTAGAATATTACAAAAAAAATAGTTGTTTGGTTTTTCTTAAATTTGGCTTGTTGAATAAATTAGCAACCCATGGTTTAAAATAATGATATTCTTTGATTCTGTTTAGCCCTACCCATATGAAGACCTAAAGTCTTCAAAAGTCTTCAAAATTCTTTTGAAGTCCTAAAGTCCTGAAATTTCTGTGCTGTTTTCTAAACCCTTCTGAAGTTCTAAAGTCCTCAAAAATCCTTAAAATCACGAATTCTCAGAAGTATTCTCAAGTCTCAAGAACTTTGTAAGTGCTAAGGTTTCAGAAACTGAAGATCATTTGAAGTTAATCGATCGAAAGTTCTCTAAACCACAAAAATATTTTTAAGTCCTAAATTTTTAAAACCTTTCTAAATCTACTCCTTTAAAGTTAAAAATCCTATTCATTGCTTAAGATTTTCATTCCTTCATCATCTTTATTCTTCATTATTCCTACAATTCGAACGTGTATGGAATTAAAAAAACCAATTAAATATCTTATAGCCACGAAATCTGTTAAAATTGGTAGTTCTCTAAATCCACAAAGTACTCAAAAGTCCAACAATAGTATAGAGGTCTAAAGCTTATAAGCCCATAAAATCTTTAAATCCTCTGAATGCGGAAGTTCTCTAAATCTCTTTAAGGCTTTCAAGTCCTTAAAAGTACAAAATCTTTCTAAATTCTTTAAATCTTCGTCATTCATAAATTTCCCTGTATTTCTGAAGTCTTTTAAAATCTTTTAGTCCTCCAAGGTCGTAAATTCGAAGGTTATGATAGGTTTATGTTTTCGACCGAGAGGATGTTCGAAAATTTTTAATTTTTGGTTTTTTACGGTCTCAGATTTCAATCAATCAACTTTTTATTTGAAATACCCGACGTTTCGACACTTTTATGTGGTCTTTATATAAATTATATTCCCTGATTCACACGAATCTCAGAAGTTCAAAAAGCCTCGAAAGTCCTAATTTCTTATGAAGCCCTAGAATGTTTTCAAGTCCAAAAGCCTGCAAAATCATGGAGTCTGCGGAAGTGCTAGTCAGGATTTTAGCACTTCCGAAGACTCTAAGAGATATCAAAAACTTCAAAATTTTCAAAGTCCTCAAGAACATCGAAGTTTTAAAATTTTGATGACATTTTTTTTTTGTTAAATATGATCATATCTGTTATATTTTTAAAGTATTGAAAGCCCGAAAGCAAGGCTGCCAAAATCATAGAGAAATCTATAATATCACGGAATTTTAAGCAACATTTCGACACAGAATCGTTGTCACAGATCACAGATTCTCGAAAAATTTCACAGAATTCAAATATTTTCAGAATTTTATACATTTTTTGTTACCAAATTCTCAATGTTTGAATCAGTATTAACTTTGAATTTCTAATTTTATTTCTTGAAAATATAAGAATATTGGTTATGTAAATTCAATTTTCCTGATCTATATATATAAAAAGCAATTATCTGTATGTTTGTTTGTTTGTTTGTTTGTTTGTTTGTTTGTCCTCTATAGACTCAGCCGTCTTAAGAGCTAGAGATCTGAAATTTGGCATGGATGCTCATTAGGACCAGGAATGATGAAAAATGATTTTAGATTTTTGGACGACCCCTTCTGAAGGGGGTCGTCCATACAAGACAAATATTGTTTTCACGTTATTGACGTCATTTTCCGTCGGATTGTGATGAAAATTTGCACATGAGTGATTTGAGAGACGAACAATCGATTACAGTTATCAAATTTAGGGTCAAGGGTCGGTCAAAGGGGTCGTCCATATCCACTGATGAATGTTTTTGCGATATTGGCGTTATTATACACCGGATTGTGATGAAAATTTGCACATGAGTGTTTTGAGAGACGAGCAATCGATTACAGTTAACAAATTTAGGGTCAGGGGTCGGCCAAAGGGGTCGTCCATATTCACTGATTTTGCGATATTGGTTTTATTATACACCGGATTGTGATGAAAATTTGCACATGAGTGTTTTGAAAGGCGAGCAATCGATTTCAAGTTTCGAATTGTGGATCAGAAGTCGGCTAAAGGAGTCGTCCATACCCAACTTTAATGTTTTTGCGATTTTGACGTTATTCTACATTGGATTGAGATGAAAATTTCCGCAAAGGAGTTTTGAGGGACGCTCTTTTGCTTTCAGGTTTCAAATCTTGACTCAGGGGTCGGCAAAAGGGGTTATTATCTGTTCACTGTTTTTACGATATTCTCTTGATTGAGCATAAAATTGTAATGAAAATTGGCACATGGGAGTTTAACAGAAAAGATAATTGATTTCAGGTGTTAAGTTTTGAATCGTGGTAATAAAAAGGGCGTCCATGTTAGTTGCTCACTGTTTTCGCGATATTGTCGTGATCATGCATCGGATTGAGATGAAAATGTTCAGATGAGGGTTATTAACTATGAGCAATTGACTCCAGGTAGCATGTTCCGTGTCAAGGGTCGGCGAAAGGGGCGTCTATATTCACTGATCACTGTTTTCAAGTTCCTGACATTATTTTACATATAATTTGAAAAGAAAAAATGGCACAAGGGAGTTTTGAGGAACGTAAAATTGGTTTCAATTATCGAATTTCGGGCCATGGGACAGAAAAAGAGGGTTTCATTGAAAGTTTAGTGTTTTGTGCAATAATTTTGTTGGAGGTAGTTAATTGATACCAATTTAAGTGTGAAGATCAAGCAAAAGAGTCGTGCACACAAACAAATAGTACATGTTTCTGCCATAATGTCTAGATTTTGCAACCGATCGAGAAGAAAACACTCTCACATAAATTTTTATAAAAAGCCAATCAACCGTTTAATTTGAATTTCAAGTAAAAGTAATAGTAGCGACTTTAAACACTGTTGAAGTTTTCCCCCAAAATTGTCGAAAGAATGTTTCGAATTCATTTTCTAAACTCATTTTGACGTACCAATGATTTAAAGCGAAACGAAGTTCGTACGGGATCAGCTAGTAAAATTATAAAAACGTTTAAATTTGTTAATGTTTAACATGATTTTTCCTTGAATTTCATATAAAAAGCGTCACAAAAAAACCGTCTCATAGTTTTGGTTCTAATCAAAGAATTTAAGTTTTTTTTTGTCAAAACATAGTTTTTTTTCGGCAACCTTGCGCGAAAGTCCTTTTGAGTCCTCTTTAAATCGCCTTTCAAGCCTTGCAAGGTCATAAAGTTATTTTAAATTTTCAAATCCTCAGTCAAAAATCATTTCGAGTCTAAGAGTCTTTGAAAGTTCAAAAAACCTTTAAATGCTTTGATTCCTCTTAAGCTTCAAAGTCCTCAAAGTGGCATTACATTTCCTAAGTATTTAAGCCCTAAAAGTTTTGAAAGTCCTCTTGAATCTTTAAGTCATCTGAATACCTCAGATGGTCTTCAAAGCTTTCAGTAATTAAATTCTTTGAGATCATAGTCTTCTTAATTTTTCACCTACCAATGACCATGGGTCGTTATTACGTTCAAAATAAAAAAAAAAAAAAACAAATTGATCCTTAAATTGTGTTTCAAATTTGCATTCCACTGGATTTAAATATGCAAAAAAGTAAGAATTTATGACAGAAAAAAGATGAAGAATAGATAAACACAATGTTTGGGGTCTTATGACCCCCGCTCAGTGGGTGAGATTGACAAAACGATTAAAATAGTTAAGACTACCAGATTACCCGGTTTTATCCGGGTTTGCCCGGATATTTTATACAAAATTTTAGAACAGCCCAGCCCGGCCCGGTGGCCCGGATTTCACTGAAAATTCCCGGATTTTGCCCGGATTTCTTCACTTCATTTGGCAAATAAAACAAAAAAAATTGAATTTTGTAGTAAATTTTTTTTGTTTAGCTACCAAAACAAAAAAATTTGAGCAGATTTTGCAAAAATAATCATGAAAGGAATTTTCGAAGATTAAAATACGATTTCAAATTAAGTTTTTTTCTGGTTTTTGACAAAATTTGCCCGGAAATTGCCCGGATTTTCAATCTCGATTTAGAAATTATGTGCTCGGATTTTGCAGGTTTTTTTTAATAAAAAATGCCCGGATACATGGTGAAAACATTTTGGCAACCTTAAGCAAAAACCTCTTATCCACAAAGATCCAAAATCCTTTTAAAATTTTAACTATTTATAAAGTTTTCTGAAGTCCTTCAGTTTTCTTAAGTTTTGAATTCCCTTAAAGTACAAAAGTTATTCAAAATCTCAAAACTCTCGATACTTTTACGATCTTCTTGATTTATTAGGTTTTCCCTATGTCTTCTTAAATACCTACTACAGATAATCAGAACTGCTAATTTCACTTAATTTAAAAAATACCAAAAACGTTATAAATTCTTTTAAATTTCTGAAGTCTAAACGTGTCTGAAGGACGTTTAAAATTCAGCATATATCTAAAATTCTGATGTATAGTTCTTGAAAGCCCAATAGTTTTCTATATTTCTCTATTTGCATAGAGACCTTTGAATTCTACATGGGAGAGGCTTTGATCCCAAGGCCCTTTTAAGTCCTTATTTTCTTTGAAATCCCTAAGTCTATTAAAATCCCATTCAAAAGCAATTTACACTGCAATCCAATAATTTTTTCTAAAATAAGGAAATTGTGATATTCTACAGACATTTGAAGCTATCCTTAAGGTTAAATTCTTAAACGCTTTAAATTCTTCTTGTATTTTTAGGCCATCTTAAGCTCTCAGGTTCTAAAAAGACTAATTTAATAAATTCATAAAATTATTAAGTAACAGATTTAAAAGTTACGAAGTCATACAGCCGATTATTAAGTCATAAAGTCATAAAATCATAAAGACATAAAGTCATACAGTCATAAAGTCATAAAGTCAAAAAGTCATAAAGTCATAAAGTCATAAAGTCATAAAGTCATAAAGTCATAAAGTCATAAAGTCATAAAGTCATACAGTCATAAAGTCATAAAGTCATAAAGTCATAAAGTCATAAAGTCAAAAAGTCATAAAGTCATAAAGTCATAAAGTCATAAAGTTATAAAGTCATGAAGTCATAAAGTCATAAAGTCATAAAGTCATAAAGTCATAAAGTCATAAAATCATAAAGTCATAAAGTCATAAAGTCATAAAGTCATAAAGTCATAAAGTCATAAAGTCATAAAGTCATAAAGTCATAAAGTCATAAAGTCATAAAGTCATAAAGTCATGAAGTCATAAAGTCATAAAGTCATAAAGTCATAAAGTCATAAAGTCATAAAGTCATAAAGTCATAAAGTCATAAAGTCATTGTTGCGAGGCAGTAAAAAATCGACGAGTTTGTTAATAAACCACTTGTTTGTTTATTACAAAATTCCTACAATAGAGGTAGATTATTAAATGTAAGAATTAGGAAGAAATATCTACACCTTACTTTTAGTGATTTCCTGCCTTGCACAAGTAACCAGATTGGCTGGTAGTATGATCACGTATGATATCCAAACCTAAGATGTTTAGTTTTTAAGGTTAGGTAAGTATAGTGACTTGGAAATTTCTTCTAAGCGGCTCACCTGAGATATCGATAATTTTAGTTTTCGGGAGCGATGGCCAACAAAACGGTAAATATGGAATTGGGATTAAAGATCTACAAAATATTGGATTAGCAAACTGTAGCTAAATTATGCTTCACTGTGTGACATACCCTAGTCGATTGGGATAAGCATTAGTTGTGTTCTATATTACAGGGCTGCAAATGCCACCTAGATTTAAAGGAAAATAGATAAACTTCGCCTAGCTTGTAAATAGTGCTAAATTTACCTCAGATGGTTTACAATTAAACTTATAATGAATATAACCGGGCCACAAACTTAACTGAGGAACAGAGAAGAATTTCTCACACGCGTTTCAAACTAGATCGCTTTCCTAAACCGCTTTCGAGTTCACTTTCGTTATCTCTTCTTCTTTTCCCGCTGATGTGTAGATGTCGATACTTTGACAGACCGATGTAGGAGAAATGGGGCTTGCTGATTTGGTGGCGCTGCTAACAGTCCCCCCTGGAGTTCACATGAGGACTAGGACTCATGTGTCCTATTCTTAACGCCGACGTCTAAAACAGCAAGCTTCATCACGGGTCGTTCGTATATACCACTGGCAGTTTGCACCACTGCCTTCCGAGTTCGTCCATCAGATGAAACTATCGCACTTATAACTCGCCCCTTTGGCCAGCAATTCCTGGGGAGCTTGGGAGAACCATTTTGTTCGTCTGGTAAGAGTAGGTAGGTAATCATGTACCCATGTTTGCCAGAATATATTAGCCATGATTTGTGATTGCTGCCATCCCCTTTTTACGGCTAAGGTACTGTCGTCGAATGGCACATAGGGTTTCAGTCCGTTTCATGAACCTAAGATAAAGTGGTTCGGTGTTAGCACAGGTGATCTATCATCGTCGATCGGCAAATTGGTGAGAGGCCGAGAATTGATCACGTTTTCAATTTCGATGAGAATGTTCTCTAGGGTTTCTTCGGTTGGTGTATGATTTGGTTTCAATTTTGCTAGGTTTGTTTTCACGCTTCGAACGAGCCTTTCCCAGGCACCGCCCATGTGGGGAGATGCTGGTGGGATGAATGTCCACTGTGTGTCTGGTGTTGTGAATTCCTCCATAAGTTTGTCTTGATTAACGTTCGTTAGCGTGCGCTTCAGTTCTTTGTCAGTACCAATGAAATTTGTACCTCTGTCGCTGTAGATGGTGATCGGAATACCGCGCCTGGCCATAATGTTGCGAATGGCTAAAATGCAAGAATCAGTTGTCAGTGATCGTACCAGTTGTAGATGAATAGCTCGTGTTGTTAAACAGGTAGCCAAGACTCCCCAGCGCTTTTCTTGTTTTCGACCGTTTTTAATCATCATTGGGCCGAAATAATCTATTCCTATATAGGAGAAAGGACGATTAAAGGCAGCAAGACGACATAGTGGTAGGTCGCTCATCAATGGTGGCAGTGGGTTAGCGCTATCGTTTTTGCACATCTGACAATTTTTACGTACTGTTTTGTAGAGCGTTTTCAGACCCCCAATATGAAAGCGTTGGCGAAGTTCATTTACAACGGTTTGGTGATTTTGGTGATGGTATCGAACATGAAAGTAGCGAACAATGAGGGTAGTGACGTAATCACTTCGCGGAAGGATTATAGGATTGCTAGCATCAAAGGATGCAAACTCACAAGCTGAGGTTCGCCCTCTTACTCGAAGTACCAAATCATCGTCCAAATATGGGTTAAGTTTATGCAGTGGACTATTTTTGGGGATATTACGTTCTAGAATACCAATTTTATGGTTCAATAGAATTTCAATCTCATTGTCATAAGTTTCTTGAGCGAGACGAAATAGATAGACTTCGGCCTTTCGAAGTTCTGCCTTGGTTAGAGGCCCGGTAGTGCACGACGCGCGAAGCTCGGCGTCGGTCATAGGCCCAGTAGATAACTTTCTTTTTAGGCGACACTCATTTAGATTCGAAAGATATCTCAATACAAAGGAGGTGGAACGTAGAAGTTTGTTCCACGAGGAATATTTAGAAGTAACAATAACGTTCTGGTTCAAGGATACTGCATGACACAGTGAATGCGCGCGTAGCTCAGTTTCTGTATGTTCGATTGGTTCTTCGGGTAGTGGCCAATAACTTGATGGAAGTCGAAGAAAAGGAGGCCCTTGGAACCATCTACATGTGTTGCTCAGGTCAGGATTTTTCTTCCATTTAGTTCCTTCATCAGCGACATTAAGTTTCGATGGTATCCAGTGCCATTCTGAAAGTTCGGATAGTTCTAAAATTTCGCTCACGCGATGAGAAACAAATTGACTGTATCGTCTATGATCGGCTGACAACCAACTGAGCACATTCCTCGAATCTGTCCAGAAGAAGCGTTTATCTATTTTAAACGTGATATTTTCGCAGACGGTTCTGGCTAACCTGGCCCCAATTAAGCTGGACTGTAGCTCAGATCTCGGAATGGAGAGAAACTTAAGTGGAGATACTCTAGTCTTCGAGCATGTAATCGTGCAATCAATAATTCCGTTCTTTTCGAATCTAAGATACACGACGGCTACCATACCGTTTTCGCTGGCGTCGACTAGAGTATGCAGCTGAATGTTTGTGTCAGAGCTGATTGATACTACTGAGCGGTAGCATCGAGGGATTTTAAGTGTTGTGATTTGTGGAAGAACATTTAACCATCGCGTCCATTTTTGAAATTGCTCGTCCCCAATGGGGTCGTCCCATCCGATAGATGTCCTCCAAATCTCTTGCAGCAGGCATTTCAAGAACATTAGGAAATGTCCGACTAGTCCTAAAGGGTCGAAAATCAGCATCAGCGTTCGTAGCACTTCACGTTTGGTTGGTTTTTGTCTTCCTGAGAGAAGGTCATCGTCGAATCGAGGTGATATTTTAAACATGAAGGAATCGCTTGCGGTGTTCCACCACATTCCAAGAACTTTTTCAGTCGTCGCTTCTAATCCGATGTTCAAGTTTTTCTCGGCCCGGTCTTCTGACGCATTTATTTGTTCCAAGACGGTGACAACTTTGCGGGAATTGGAGACGAAGTTTCGCAATTCGAACCCAGCAGAGGCGTGAATAGATTTCACTTCGCTTGCTAAGCAGATAGCCTCTTCGATGGTTTCGGTACTTACCAATATATCGTCGACATAGTGTTTTTGGATGATGGCGGATACCGCTGCCGGATGTGTCTGCTCAAACTGTTCAGCATGAGTGTTCTTGACGTACTGTGCTGTGCTGGGGGATGACCGAGCACCAAACGTCATAACTTGCATGATGTACGTGCGTGGAGGGATACCCAATTTATTACTCCAGAAGAAGCGCTGACAGTGCTGATCATCTTCGCGAATGAGTATCTGATGATACATTTCGCGAATGTCTCCAGAAATTCCAACTTTGAACTCTCGAAATTTTAATAAAACTGAAAATAGTGATGCAAGTTGGTCGGGGCCTTTTAGTAGCATGGAATTCAGCGAGATTCCATGTGCAGTGGCTGCTGCATCCCAGACTAGCCGCGTTTTGCCCGGCTTGTTGGGATTGGTGACGGGAAAGATAGGAAGGTACCATATTCTATCGCGTTTCACTTCAAGTTCATCCAAAGTAAGTTCTCGCGCATATCCCTTGTTGATGTAATCGTCTATGGTACGCTGCATTGTGCTGAACAATGCTGGATCTTTGCGCAGTCTTTTTTCCAGGCAGTGCCAGCGGTTCAACGCCATTTGTTTGCTGTCAGGAACTCGAACTTTGCTGTATTTCCATAACAAGGCTGCCTCGTAGCGTCCTTTGGTACGATGAGTACTATTAGCGAGTAAAGTTAAGGCTTGTTGATCTTCTTTAGACAGCAACGGGCGATCTGGTTTACTAATACCCATGCTTTCAATGGCGAAGAATTCCTTTACAGCGATATGGAGGTCGACATCAGTGTAGGAGTTGCATGAGCACACGTGACAGGTGTGGTGACATACATGGCGCGATAGGTCCGTTGTTTCAGTACAGTTACCGTAAACTGTCCATCCTAACCGTGTTTTTGAAGCTATAGGGTCCTGCAATTTTCCTTCACGACTCTTAAGAGGGTTTCCGAGTTGTGCGTGCTCCAAACCGATGATCAATCTTGGGCTGCACAGTGATACGACTGTACCGGAACATTTCGTAGGTGTTTGAAGCTGTTCCGCATTTGCTCCATGTCCAAGCTCTGTGGGCGGACCTGTACGGATTTTATTGTGCGAACGTTGGCGATACGATATTTTATGGCTTTGTTTTCTAATCCCGATATTTCTAGTTTAATCTTTCGAGACTCTTGCTCCAGCCGTTTAGTGCCACTTGTCCATTTTAGGCACAGGGTTTGCCGCGGGCCATCCAATCCAAGCTCATTTGCCAAACTGTCTTCTAGAAGTGTTACTTCCGAGCCATCGTCAATAAACGCATAAGTATTGACTGTTTTATTTGGTCCGTAGAGAATGATAGGCAAAATTCTGAATAACACACCATTGTATGTACTTTGGTTTATGTTGCAGCTTCCTTCTAGTGCACTTGGTTCGGGTGCAGTGTTTGTTTGATGTTGCCGTTTAGCTTTGTTGTTATGTAACAGGGGATGGTGTAGATAATTGCATCCGTTAGAGCCACACGGCTTCCGCTGTCGACATGATCCATTATGTCGGGTCAGACACGTACGACATAAATTTCACTGCTTAATGACATCCCATCTTTGATCGAGGCGAAGAGCCTTGAATTTCTGGCAATTTTCTACTGTCGAACAGATTCCTGTACATACCATGCAACCACGGCCTTCTACGTTATCCTGATGAGTAAGCACTGTCGCCACAGGGGATTCTTCCTCAGCATCTTCTTCTTCTTCATGGTAATTGATGTATCCCGTCTTACGTCTCGTTTTCACGTTGGCGGGGTTTGCTAAAATAACGCTGCTTGCGTCCTCAGCCAGTGAATAGAGCCAGGTACTGAACTCCACTAAACTAGGGTTATGGTGTGCTCTGGCATGTTTGGCCCATACAAGTTGAAGTATAGAAGGAAGTTTGTCCACGAGTTCATAACGTAACGATGTATTGAATGTGAAGTCCGGTATTTCACAAGCCTGAATGGTTGCGCATAAATTTTCCACTGTCACGGCAAAGGTAACCAGTGTATCAAGCTTTTCAATTGTTGGTGATGGAAGAGATCGGACTTTCATGATAAGAGAATGGATTATCGATTCGGGTTTTCCAAATAACATCTTCAGAGTAGAAATCACACCTGAGACGTTAGTCGGATGAAGCAATCGGCTTCTCACGGCATCCAGTGCCTTTCCTGTAAGGCTTTTACGGAGACGCAACATATTTTCCTCATTGGAAAATCCACACATGTTAGTGGAGGAGTTGAATGTCGCTAGAAATAACGGCCAGTCTTCAGGATTTCCACTAAATTCGGGGAGCTCTTTTGACACAGCTTGACGCGCACGGATTTGACTCCTATTAAGTAGGCAAATATCTTCGACATCAGTTTCCGTTTGCTGGTGGTTAGAACGACTACCGCCAGCCAGTGGTGTAGAGCGTTGACCGGGCGCGAAATCCTTCGGCCTAGGGAGACCTTCACGTGATCCTCGCTGCAATTGATTTGGCAAGATCAGTTCTTGCTCGTCCGCTCTAGTTTTAGGCGCTATGTTTGACCTGTTATGCTTGAAAGGTTGTGACAACTTATTATGCTGATGCAACGTGTTACCAACTGGAGCTTCCATCAAAGCGTTTCCGAGAAGATCTGATTTTTCCATCCATTTTTGGATATCAGACTCTTTATCCATTTCGCTAGCGTCAAATTCGCTTGCCACACTAGCAGCTTCACTGCCCATATCTTCTAAAAAAGCATATTTCTGTTCTAGATAGAGCTCTTTCAGTCGGGTCATCTCTTTCAGTTTTTGCAGACGGAGCTCTGTAACACGCCTGGACTCACTAACGCCACTACCTCGACTTGTTACAGATCGGGTGCTCTTCGGCTTCTCATTTCCGTGGGATGCATTATCGAATTCCTTTGATGTGACCTTCTGTTGAACAGTAGAACTTTTCTCACTCGTTTCTGCATTCTGCATAATCTTTTTTGCGCTACATAACGCACATGACCAGGAAGTTTCGTCGGCAACATTCGAGGAGACCTCTGCGCAGGTAAAGTGGTACCAGGATGAGCAGGAGTCGCACATAACCATCCTGCTAGTGTCCCGCTCCTCACATGCCTTGCAATGATGGTCCTTCCGTTTACGAACGCGACGTACGGGATTCCGTTTTCGCGTTGACATAGCTATTTCCAAAATCTTCACAGATTTATTTACTTTCTTTGATTTTGGAATGGTGCCAGTTTGCAGTTTAGAAGTCGAACTACCGGCTGGTGACGCAGTTTTTTCCTCAACAATCTTGATTCCTCCAGCTTCTTGGATGTTATCCATTACTGTTACGTCCGATTCGTTGGATTCCACGCTCGCCATAAAAGAATTTTGTAATGTTGCGAAGCAGTAAAAAATCGACGAGTTTGTTAATAAACCACTTGTTTGTTTATTACAAAATTCCTACAATAGAGGTAGATTATTAAATGTAAGAATTAGGAAGAAATATCTACACCTTACTTTTAGTGATTTCCTGCCTTGCACAAGTAACCAGATTGGCTGGTAGTATGATCACGTATGATATCCAAACCTAAGATGTTTAGTTTTTAAGGTTAGGTAAGTATAGTGACTTGGAAATTTCTTCTAAGCGGCTCACCTGAGATATCGATAATTTTAGTTTTCGGGAGCGATGGCCAACAAAACGGTAAATATGGAATTGGGATTAAAGATCTACAAAATATTGGATTAGCAAACTGTAGCTAAATTATGCTTCACTGTGTGACATACCCTAGTCGATTGGGATAAGCATTAGTTGTGTTCTATATTACAGGGCTGCAAATGCCACCTAGATTTAAAGGAAAATAGATAAACTTCGCCTAGCTTGTAAATAGTGCTAAATTTACCTCAGATGGTTTACAATTAAACTTATAATGAATATAACCGGGCCACAAACTTAACTGAGGAACAGAGAAGAATTTCTCACACGCGTTTCAAACTAGATCGCTTTCCTAAACCGCTTTCGAGTTCACTTTCGTTATCTCTTCTTCTTTTCCCGCTGATGTGTAGATGTCGATACTTTGACAGACCGATGTAGGAGAAATGGGGCTTGCTGATTTGGTGGCGCTGCTAACAGTCATAAAGTCATAAAGTCATGAAGTTGTAATGCCGTAAAGCCGTTCAGACATTTCGTCATTTTTTTTGTGTGAAAATGAATGCAAACACAAATAGGATCTCAATTGAACTTGATGTTTTCTCTTATAAAATCCATTTACTTAAGACAAAGTCTTACTTCTTCCGCGGATATGATAGCTACCATCTTACAAACGCTAAAACCACCAATCCCCAGAAAAGGTACGAATGGGATTCGATATCAAGACCGTTGGCTTAGAAGACTTGAAGGCTATCCTCTAACCCACGGGCGGCGGCTATTTTGATCTTGAAATCATTGGATTTTGACGTCTTTTGCAAGTGAAAAGTGAAAGAGTTGAGTTAAAATTATGTTTGGAATTCCTCAGAAATGTTATTTAAAAAATCCAAATAAATCACCAGCTCGTGCTGGGTGCCAAAGGTTTACATCAGCCCGGTGTCCATCGATCGAAAGTCGAATCGTTGCTTACCGGCAGCCATGCAATCATTTGCCGGGGTGAAATCGGTTTTTCATCAACCGTAGCCCTCGTATGGTCCAGTTGACATGAGTCGTAAACAATTTTAACTGCTTCCCGTAGCATCCCAAAATATATAAAAATCTCAAAAATCACTTTCCGAAAGGCCCCATTAACTTGCGCCAAGCTCATGGGGTCAATCGCGGTCGTTCGATGATGTTTTCTTGAAAAAACCATAAGCGCCATAAAATCGGAACCATTTCAGGAGGTAAAGTTTCGCCGTTTTACGATCCCACCGAGATTGGAATCGGGGTCATATGGCAATGGAATCGATGCGGCCAGCGACTGCAGTGACTGATCCTCGAAGAAGATTTTCTTCAGCTCAGATCGAAGACAAGTATAAATGCGCTAAATATGATACCAATTTACGCCCATGGCTTAGTGTCAATCGAGAGAGCGAACGATTTTAACCCTTAACCTTTGCACAGTAAACATCAACCCTCGGTTCAGCGGACACGCGTTCAGCTTTCTTAATTCAAGATTCTGCAAAATGTTTCCATCATTTTTTTTCTTATTCATTTCTTCAATTGAGCTGAAAACATGAGGCTTGAAAATACACACAGGTGAAGCTTCAGTCATCATTCTGCTTCCATCGTTAATCTTTCATCAAACTTCTTTTTTTATTTTTACTCAAAACAAAATTCGACATTTAAAAAAAAATAGTTTGGCACAAAAACATTCAAACATCAATATTCGTCGTATGTAGGTGACGCTTCTTATTTTGCGTAAGCACGCATTCCACCTGAAAAAAAATGCTGTTAAACTTCAACTCTTTCTGCGTTGTTCATGATTGACAGATAAAGTGCCTTTTTGCAATCCGTTGACCGCCAGGAAGACTGGAAACTGCACCCATTCATCATCATTCAGCGCGATTCAATTCCTGTAAACGGATTTTGGTTTTTTATTTTGGAATGACTTGCACTATCGCTCATCACCAATATCGAATAAGTACATACGTGCAAAAATAAACTGCATTCAAAATGTACGCACATTTATTGTGTTTGAAAATGCAGTGACCAGAAATTTGAATTTTCTTCAAACCTTTTTTTAATATTATTAAAGGGCGGAAACTTTCTCTTTAATCATTTAGTTGAACAAAAATTTATGAACAAAGACCAGCTGAGCTGTGTCGTATTCTCTGGAACATCCCCAAAGAGAGTGCGTTAAGCGGGGAAATTTTGAGCGGATTCTGAACGACGAAATTAAAAGTGCAATGCAATCAACCCGCAAAAATATGTGAAACCACTTTGATGATTGACAGATTCTGGATGATGCAAATGCCGGGGGATGCAGAAAAATATGTACTGCTCACTGGCTCAACAACACACTCGAAGAATTTGCCTTACGGGTAAATGTTTGCTGACAGATTTTTCATCCCTGCTCGAATGATTTATGAAGTTACTAGCTGACCCGTTGTGCTTTGCTACACCTTCCGGAAATAAATGTAATTTGTAAAAATTTGCAGCATTTTTTAAATCAAACCTCAGCGTACTTCAGAACCAACAACTTTGAAATTAGAGCTGCAGCTGCAGTTCTGAATAGCAATTCAAAGATTGTTTATATTATTTACTGAAATCTGATCTCTAAACTCGTTTTTCAAGATCTGAAATTTGTACTCTGTACCCAAAAAAACCTTTTTAAATATGGTCCCTTCTTTGAAAAGCTCTTTATTTTAAATTTACATGGGAGCTCTCCCATCTTTTTCAATTTTGTCCCCCACTTCTTGAAGAAGGTAGGCAAATTTAACCGGCTCGATACCCAAACAGCACTTATCATGGTAATGAAAAATATATTAAATTAGTTATGTATTAAATACAGTGCAAATTTCTTTTTTTTTTAAATAAAATTACTACGGTAAACATATAAATATTTAAAAAATATCAGTTGCATCACTAAATATGTTCTCAGCGTTTTCTTTTATTTTCTCTTTGAAAGTCAAATATTCAAAAATGTAGGAAAAAACAATTTCTAAGTTTACATTTGTACCGTATATTGGGACAAATGTCAATGCAAAGCTTATTTACAGATGCGTCAGAGTAATGGCTTTAAAATGGATTTAATACGAATTCCTGTTTTTTGTTCTATCAAGTTTCACTGATATATCTGCAGTATTCCTGCAATATAAATTTATGTTTGTTACTCTACTTTTAACGAATGCTGTTCAAAGGGAATGACCTTCGTTTACAAAGACATCTAAGAATTTTCAATATCCGCTGCAGTTTCAACATTCGGAATACCCCTTCTGGTCTTTCCAACATATTGAATCATTTTGAAGATGAATTTCTTAAAAGTTCGACGTTTGCCCTCGCCCCACCGTGTAAGTTGACAGAAGGGAATATTGTATTTAACACTTTAAGGGTAAACTAAAAATTTCTCTTAAAAATTTTGCGTCCAGTTGAATATCAGTTCTAAAGTCTCGCTTTTCAAAAACGAAGCGGATCAAAAGTCTCTTTTATGCAGCCATGTAACACAAAAACACTTTTCATGTTAAGTACGTACTTGAATTGGTATGTAAGCAAAAAGTACGATGGTTTTTTCAGAGTTTTTTAAAATAAAAAGCTCCCATTTTCATTTCTAAATTCGTTTCAGTTGTGTATTTGGGCCGAAGTAACAATTTCTAGAAGAAAACATAATTTTTAATTTTTTTTAACAAAAAAAGTTGAACGTTTGAACATGTTCTAATGTTCCTTGAATGAAAAGTCGAATGCTACCTACATTAACACGAACTAAATATGGAAGTATTTTTGCAAATCTTTCAATTGGTTTTGATTCGATTGATAAAATACAAATCCGTGTCACATCTAGGCGTCATTTATTACCACGTGCTGTGTACAAATCAAATAAGCAAGAAAAAAAAACACATCTAGGTTGCATATCGCCCCACGTGTTTGAGAAACAGGCGCCTTATTGATAAATTTTCCAGCAATCAATGAACAGTGTGCTTTGGTTACTATCCTTTTGCGACGACGTTTGATCGCCCATGGAGACGAAAAACAAACCCCAGGTTGAGAAATACGCGCCAAAATATTCCTACTGATCAGTATGCTATGTCTGGGTTACTTTCCTTTTGCGTCGTTGGCTGGCGACGCCTCGACCATAGAGACGAAAAACAAACCGCCCAAAGGAAAAAAAAATCTCAATAAAATGGATGTCATGACTTTAATTTGTTTCGAAAAATCACAAATTTTGTATGGAAGCCTCTCCTTCCTTAAGTCGGATGGAGTTTTGACTATTACAGAAACCATCCCCGGCCTTAAAAACCCTCAGATGCCAGTTTTGACGGTGATCGGTTCAGTAGTTTCCGAGTCTATAGGGAACAGACAGACAGACAAACATTCATTTTTATATATATAGATTTATCGATCCAGGGAAAGGGAACAGTTTATGTTCAAAATTAAAAAAATGAATATCTGTTCATTATTGTGATATTAAACATTTTTTTTTGGATTGTAAAAAGTGCTTTGACATGTATTTGAAAAGAACAAAAACTTATAAGAAAATCATAAAATTTTGAAATACAAAATTTTAACTTGAAGTTTTTACCTTACCATTTTTTTTTTTAAATGAAACAATTTTTTTTATTGAAATGCTCTTATTTGAATGAAGCATTGTGCAGTTTTTTGAGATTCAACCGATTGAAAAAATGTTATCATTTAACAAAATAGAAATATAAATAGGTCATTCCAAATGACTATGAAAATGCCTTGAACCTCTCCGATTTGACCCAAAATGAGTGGGATATTCTAATGTAAATGAGAGAAATCCTTAGTTTTGGATTAATCGGATCACCCCATCCGAACGGGAGCTCTCACTCAAATTGCTTCTTGACCCAAAAACAGGAATTTTCTTTTGTGAATCTCTCAGAAACTGTAGAAGCAACAATAGGGTTACACCTTTATATTAAAGAGTAAGTTATTATCAACTGAATGCCATTGTTGAACTTTATGTTAAGTTATTCCATACCTAATATTTTTGTTTTTTAATATTTGAAATGCGATTATCTCAAAATGCCTCCACTTTTTGATGATTTTAATGCTTCCAGAGAATGTGTTCATTTTTGGGCGAACTGCAAAAAAAACTGATTGAGGTATTGACAATTTTTCAGGGATATCAAAATAAAATGTAATTGAGGTATCAACTACAAAATTGTATGATATGATATGCTGTAGAGTATATGCCAAGAGCAAAACTAGGCATCATGATACTATCCTTAATTCTTCATGCTTTTGAATATTTGCCGATCATATCAAAACTAGGCATCATGATAGTACTCTTATTTTTTATAGAATTGAATATAAAGATAATTGTGATAGTTTAATATGATTTTATTCATTTTATACCAGCATAATTTGATTGATCGATTGATTTATTTATAGAGGCTGTTTTTGCACTCCCGGAAGAACTTTTCGGACCCGAACAAGAAACTCGCGGATTATAAAAACTTCACTACTTGGCGAAAACAACTTTGTTTCGGAAGTAAAAAACGATCTATATTTCGCGGCGGTAACTTGTATTCTCCCTGCTGTCCTATACTGTGCAAAAAACATATGCAAAACGTAAACAAACCAGCATTAGATCACTTTCGCTGTGGTTCATTTCAACTGTTCCTTATTAACTATATTGCGCATTTCACTACACATTAGAAGCGCGCGTGCGCGTACAAATTAGAAGTGCGCGTTCAGAGGCTTTAAATATTTAGTTCATTCGCCTCGTAACCAGCATAATTAGATTTTGTTATAACAGTTTTCTAATACATTGATAATCAAAATGGTAATGAAATTATTTTATCGGCTGTATTGGTGAAATTCTGAGAACCATAGAAAAATTAAAAAACTTAACAAATAAAAAAATGTATTCAGTCTTATGTTAAATTTTTGAAACCTTAATTAAATTAAGTGATTATTTGGATAATAACAAAAAAAAAATTAATTATATAATATTTCGTATTTACATAATATATTTTTACCTTAATAAAATTGAATTTTGAACCAAAGGTTAACTTTCATAAAACATTATTTTTGACGATTTTGATTTTTAATCAAAATAATGAATATTATATTTATATTGTTTTACATAGACTTCAATATAGGCTTGAATCTTGATGAAGAATTGTGGATATAAAATTGAAGACAAAGTATCTTTTTATTTGTCCATATCATAAACCAGTTTAATAATTAAACATATAATCGAAGTCACTGATTCAACGGTGGCTGCAAAAATAAACAATATCAGCACGAATGAAAAAGAAAACAAATGACTTGTTTATCAGGATGAGGTCAGTACCACTAACTTTGACCATCAATAAATTTTTCCACATTATCATCAGTAACTCAGTCTACAGTTTGAATTTTTGAAAACTGTTTTCTACGTTTGAAAGCCTATTAATTGAGTATTAAATACACAAAATTTGGTTTGTATAAGAAATTGTTTTCTGTTAGTAAAAATGCAATTTCAAATTTTAAAATATCTATTTTTCCAAGGCTCGCAAACAAACAGCTCTCCTGATGATACCAAAAAATATTTAGAAGCAAACGAGTAGTTGAATTTGAAAGAATAACTTATTCTTTGTAAAAGAATAGTTATAGTGCTATTTTTATAGTCATTCAATGATCAATTTTTGATATTCAAAAAGTAGGGACATTTTTCAAGAGTAAACCCTTATTGGACAAATGGAGAGGAATCCTATCAAATGATTAACTTTGAAGAAAAATTGAAAATGGAGATAATGGGAGGGGAATGTGTGAAGGTGAAATTTCATTTGGATTTTGAAGCTAAAACTATTTAGCAATCATTATAATTGTTGACCCTAGATGTATGCAGCATCATTGTTTTTTTTCGATTATTTATGTTTTTTAAACAAATCGTTAAAAAGCAAGGTAAAGTTGATAGATAAAAATTTAAAAACAATTATGAAGGTGTTTTTTGTATCCTTTATGATCAAGAAAACTCGTTAAAACCCTCAAAATGAAGACTGATCAATGTAACCCCAAAGCATCAATTCCTGAACAGCAACGAAATCGATTTTTAAACCAAATTTTATGTAGTCCAATAAATATCTGCAACCATGTTTTATGTTCATAGGAGTCCAGTACTAAAGCCCTAAAATAAAAGTGCGGCAGACTGTCACCACGGAGTTCCAATCGAACTGTCAAAAGTCGTTACAATCGAGCATAACTATTTTTACCATTTCAAATTCGTGGGAGGTATTGTAATATGTGTGACTGTGTCTTTCAGTTTTTTAATTGAAATTATTAAGAATGCAGAGAAAATTCATTGGAGCAAATCGTAAAGAAGCACTTCATTTTTATTTAACAATTGACACAACGGAGAACAAATTAAATAATATTCACATAACGAAAATCAACTTTACAATCTGGGACAAAGCTGCACATCAACAAGAAGTCAAGCGAATGTTTACGTTATTGGCAGTGTTGAAAGATTACAGAAGCTTATTCAGTGCTACCAAATCGGTGAGGAATTCAGTCTGCCACACTTTTACTGTAGGGCTTTATCCAGTACTGGTTTTAAAAATATGAAACATGCCACATTCCCCTCAACAAGAAAAATAATCGAAAAATATTGAAAAAAGTGATCAATATTACCCCGGATTACAGTAATCGTTTAACTTCTCCATCAAGACTATGTTCCGAAAGTTGTTTTTAGATAGTGAAAACATGTACAAAAAGTAGGAGGTGTAATCAATATAATGTATGAATTTTGTATTTCCAAACAAATAACCGGTGCCGGAGAATGAAGTGCTGAGCCGACAATATTTGACGACACCGGGAGAGTAATAATTCCAATCAGTCCCTAGTTTTTGACGATGAAATCCATCCTCAATTTTCCAGACAGACAAACTCCTGATCCAACGATTAGTGGCCAAAATGTTCAAAAAAACAACATATAAATCGAATGATTAAAATGGTTTCAGGGATTATTCTGAACAAGTATGGCAGCAAAGTCAATCATGCCGGCGGAGGTTCCAGCATCTCTGCGTTGCAGTAAGTCTAATGTTGTTTGCAATAATTTTTATGAAGATTTTTTTTCAGGATTCAGGGCTTCATCCTCAATGTCCAATCTAATTCATCAGGAACCGCTTCTATATATCATCTTATTGCGAACGAATTTCATCCTGTTCGTAAAAAAGGCAATACGGAATCTCTGAATACGAGTATAAAATAATTTGATTCAATATGAAGTTATCTTAAAAAGATTAGTCTTAAAACTGCATTAACAACGATTGTTGCTGGTGAGTGCTGCTTTCATTTTGTTTTGAGCAATGTACAGCCCAACCCTATTCATTAGTTTTTTCCCTTAGACGTCTCGAAAAATGCCTTATGTTAAACAACTTAACAAGCAATAAAGAACCAATGTTCAGAGGTTTATCCAAGTCTTTCTGGAAGCCGTCAACAAACAAATTATTGCAAGAACCGAAAAGTAGCTAACTAAGTATCGTAATATCGGTAAACATCAATTATTTCTAGAATGTCTGCATTTTAGCCCACAGTTTCAACAAACAGAAATGCGAACTTGGTACCCTCGGCTGATGAGAAGACTAATTTAGAGATATTGTGGACAAAAAAAAACAAAAAAAAGAAAAAAAAATGGATTTTATTTCATTAACGAAAGAAGCAATGAAAACCATGACCAATCGTATCTGCAACAATCTTGTTTACGTTTAACTATTCCTTAACAAGTAAACTTTGGTGTTACTAACTACAATTCCTGTAACATGTGTGCTGGCAATTTGGTAACGTTTTCCCATATATCTCTGGTAAAATTTACGTATAAGGTCAATGATATTAAACGAATTTATGTTGATCCCAGATGACCTGTATATTTAACAACTAAATGTGCGAATATGAATACTCGAAAAAGCTGGAAATTCCACATCTGACTCAAAGATTGATCGTTTTTTGAACTTTCAAATAAGCTTTAACCTACGTTTTGATTTGATCTTAGCTTATATTTAGTTAAAGATTTTTTTTCTCATACGTAGCGATAAAATGTGCTTGATAACTCTCAGTGGATGCTGTCATATGTAACATTTTGACATTTCTTCAATATTTGTCAAATAGACTTATTTTTATTTCTTTTTTTTACAATTAATTTTACATTCTAAAAGGTAATGGAAAGAAATGTAAGATATCAAAGAAAAACAGAACAAAAGCTGTATCATGAATTTTTCGAAAACAGATACAACGGCACCGACAGGACTTGAACCCGCAATTTCCGCTTCAGTACAGCGCGACGGTGCGTTAACCAACTACACCACGGTGAACGTGACGTAATTAACTTTTCAAAATCTGATAATTTTCAGGTAAGAAGATGTACTAAGACGAACTCAGAACATTCGGTTTGAATTCATTTCAATTTTTGAAATTGTACATAAGATACCAAAATCTCTCACATATTATGTATCAAACGGCGGTAAAGTGATAACGCTAGAAATTGGATCAAAGTTATATTGTGGTATGAGGCGTTTGATATGTTGCATAAAAATGGCGATTCTAACTATCCATGAAATTGGCCTTATTCAGCGCCGCGCGTGAGGTGACAATAGTCGAGTCACCTAAGTCACTCGATTCCAGTAGTCGCTTAAGGTAAGGAACTTTTGATGAACATTTTTAGTTCTTATCCTGTTCTCGTAGTCATCGTGGGTGAGAAATGTCGTTTTCGAATGACCATTTTAAGTGAGAATTGTTGGTACCGTTTCAGGTGGTGACGAGGCAAAATTTTAAGCAAAATATATACTTTTTGATGTTTTTAATGTTTTGAACAGTAAAATAAATTGAACGCTGGATGAAAATGGTTAATTATTTCGATTTTAAAAAGAATTTCAAGCATTTTTATAAAGAAAATATTGTAATTTTGTAAACAACGAATGATTCGCTGTGAATACTGAAAATATTTTTTACAAACAACCATCTGTGGCATGGTATGAAGTGTTGTTTGTACAAAATCCAGACTTTTCACTCAGCCCCAGACGGGGTGTAGGTGGTTTTTTGTTGTTGCTGTTGTGTTTTCGCCAGCAATCGTTTATGTTCGCGCGAAATTTGTTTGTTTCGTGTGTGGGCGAGCAAAGATCAAACAATCGTCGTGAATCATCGCATTTTGTGCAAATGTGGTGTAATCTATGGCCTGCTCAAGGGACATTATCTCACATGTTTGTGTAAACAGAGATAACATAACTGGAGGCGATTTTGATGCCCAAGCAAATCTTTATTGTATAGATTTACAAAAAACACTATAATTTTTTGTTGATGAACTTCTGTATCATTATTCCCAATTTTTGTTTTAATTTTTGTATATATGTAGATAGTACAGTTATGCCGAATTTTGTTTGTTAAAAAAGCATATTGATGCTTCGTTTATCTATTCTGTTTTGAAAGGAATGCTAATTTTGGCAGTAAATTATACCTTAATGTGGCATCAGTATGAATTCGAAAATAGTTTTAAAGCGTTGGCTAAACAAAGCATCATTGAGATTTCAGTGAAACCTACACTTGGGATTATCGAGGTATCTGTTTATTTTGCTTTTGCTAAATTTGGTATAAATTTTCCATAAAAGTCTGCTCCGGTAAACGGATCCATAATGCAAAATTTTCATAAAAAGAATGGTTATAACGTAAACGGAATAATTTTAGCAAACTTTTCTCTTTATTTTTCTCAACATGTACATATCTATACAATCTATATAGATACGAATCCGATATCTATAAAATCTGCATCAGAAGTATGCTTCACTCATTTTAGCGGCTTATGCTGAAGTAAGGACTTTTAACTACGCAAATAACACACGCCCGTTTGTTTGACTAGTAATCAGACGACCGGGGATCGAATCCCACCGCCTCCAACTAAGTTAAGAAAATTTTGTAAGCCCATGCTAATATCTCTACGGAGTATAACAAATAGTAGAATCTACTAAAAAAAACCGGAAACGTTGTCTCTGTAACCGGATAGGAGCTAGTCGATAAGTCAATTCCTAGTCGTGCTAAAATAACATTGGCAAATAAAATAAGAAGAAGAAAAAAAGGAGATAAAAAAAAATTGTTCAGAGAATATTTAACCACCAAAATGTATGTTCGTCACCGAATGTACTTTTCAGCCAGCTGATAACTTCATTTTTTTGAATTAGGCGCATTTACTCTTTTAAAATTCTTTACCGAATTAAAATTACCTCATCCTATAGATAAACAGCATCAAGTGCGAAAAAAATCAACAAAAACGTTATTTAAAAACCTTTTTTTTGTTAGTAAAAACATCGTGTTGTGTTCTGTGATACGTTGTGTCTAATTTTTTACGTACATATGTTTTATTATTGTAAAAAGCAGTTATAGCACAGATGAACAGATGCACAAGCTAAGCCTTTGTATCAATTTTTATTTTTAAGTGGAGCCACCCGATGTCTCCTAGGACGCCGGAGAAAACTGTCAAGAAGAAAGCGCAATGTAAACAAAACAAAATAACACACTATTAGTCAGTTATGGAAAGGTCGTAAACATAACTAAATATTTGACGAGTTTCAAGCAAATTTAGTTCTAAAGCACTAATTAGAAACAGATATACGTGAAAATGCTCGCTCAGAGAAGCCTAGAATCGGTATTGCTTCGTGGGATTGTTAATTATAAACTCAACTGGATAAAAAACTGGATCGTCTGGCTTGTCCAAAGTTGTTAGCTAGTTTCTTTTGTAAAAAGAATGAAGGTAAAATGAACCAGATAAATTTACCTTGTTGTGAATATATTTAAGCCGTCCCTTCTACTACGATGGTAATTTATTTATTTCTGATATCGTATACGAATGTGCTTTTCCGAGAATCAGGTACTTCACAAGTTGAATCGACTTGTTTAAATGATAGCATTTGAAATTTTGCACTGGTCTCTGGAATTTTTTAATTCAAGCTTGTACATTTATTGATTATTTCGTCAGTCTCTTTAGTGAATAAATTATGATGATGCTATTTTTCTCAGCTTATGTTATTCGTTGTTAATTTAATTATATAGAAAAATCCATCTAATTGTAATTAAATTTATTTATTTATGAGTTCAAATACCATTGCGCCCTTAAAAAATACTTATTTTTAACAGAGCAATCTAGAAACAATGCCTCCTATTGCGCCGTTCAAAAGTTACGAATCAAGACATAGATGGCACTGTTTTTCGGCATGTTTAACGGCTTCTTTAAAAGAGAGCACTGGAATTTTATACAAGTTTCTGAAGATTTTCACTTCGAGCTTCTACATCTGTTCATCTGTGGTTATAGTATTAAGCTTCCAAGTGTATTAATTCCTTTTTTTTTAATTTAAAGAAAAAAATATTTGTTCATCTGTTCAGGCTACCGAAAGCAACAATCAAACCGATAAGGTGTGAGATTGGCGCACGAATGTTTTCAAATATTTAGAAACCAAATGATCATTCAGGTTGAAAGTGTTTGCTAAAACCTTTTTTTTGAAAATCCATCTAAAGATCCCCCGGGACGCCGATCATGTTTCTATTATATCAACAGGAGCAGCCAACTTTGTCACCAAAGGATTTTGAGCTGTTTTCTTAGGATGACCATCCCGGGATCTGTTTCCAAGGATGTGTCCTGACAGAACAGGACAGGACAAGGCAGGTAAACAGCTGCCGATCTCCTCGCAGCCATCGAGGAAGGAACAAATTGAACAAAAACCTTTGCACACAAAAGCCGAGGTGCGAAAGGAAATGGAGAACTTATTTTTTTTCCTCCTCCATTATTTCTAACTAAGGTTGACTGCCAAGGTGAGCAGAGCAAACATGACACTGCATGTAATTCAGAGCTCAATCCCCTTAACCTTAGGTTTTCTTCCCCTGGTCTTGAGACTTCTTGTCCTCATTCCTCAACTCAACTTCCCTAAGTCTGTCTCCAGGCCAGGGTCAGGAAATTTAAGATCTTTAGAAAAATGAAATCATTTTTCCATCGCGCTGCATTTGGTTGCAGGCCTACACGTATTGATATATCTGTTTTCGGAGAAGTTGAAAGAAAACGAACGGAGTCCGAAATGAATTCGGCATGAAATGGATTAAAAATACGGTAGGTTCTGCTGAAAAGGTGTCAAACTTCAGACGGATCCGTAAGCAGGATGTGAGACTGTGGGGCAAACGAAGTTGAGGGACAAAAAAAATAATAAAGCTGGAACTCCGGCGATGATGACGAATAAAATGCATTAACAGAGTGCAATGAGGGAATCAGTAGAGACGGCTTAGGAACATCATCTGTTTGCTAAGCATTAACAACAACATTCTTGATTAGAGGACGAGTGCGTTTGGGTATATTTATGATCATGACATTGAGTTAGTTTCAGTTCCATTCATCATTCAGAAGGAACTAGAGCGATTGTTTAGGGTGGGTGATCCAATGTTACAATCATGGGAAAACTAGACAACCATGCCTTAGGGGCCAACAGCGGGTACATTTACCCTATTCTAAATTAAACTTTATTTCTCTTTTAGAACGCAGACTCACATAAAATAAATCACCAATTAAATTCCAACTCAAGAGAATTTTTAAGCTAATAAAACCTTATTTGCTATTATATTTTAAACGAAGAATACAAAAACTATTCCACTGTTAACTCAACGGATGTGAACAGTTAATTTAGATTATATCAAAGTCTTGTGGAGTGTTTAAAAACCATTCAAATTTGTTAAATGAGATATGGAAAAATATACATTCATTCGCTTGATTCATTTCACATGAGGCGTTGAAATTTTTCTCAGATTATTTAACATTTTTTGGTCCTTGGTAGGAACTTAAACTCCAAAAACCAATTCTCCTCCGAAATGAAAACAAGTAAACCATGTTTACTTTCCCACACACCCCAATTGTTGCAACCGGCTCGATTCGACAGTGGAGTGCAGAGTGGCTTCGCTCCACTTGAAGAAATGTTAGGAAAACAAGTTAGACGAATCGAAATTTTCGGCTCAAGTTGAGTGCTTTCTCGTGAATGTTTGGTTTGAATCTCCCAAACCTTTACCAGTTCCTTCAAATCCGACAGAGAAATAATATTTTTTCGGAGCTGAGAGTTTCAATTGAATCTTTCTGAGATGCCTGGGAGTTTTTTCTCCTATTAGAGATGAAGTGGTTTTGATCGATTGCATTAGAAAAAATAATCAAAGTAATTTTTTTTCATATTTGATTCATCAGTCGCTTCAGATGTGGAATGTTTCAAGTGTTTTTGAAGAGAAGTTCTTGACCTCGTATTGCTCTTCCAACTCTAGCAAAGCTAGAAACATCCGAAGGTGAAACGAAGAAATAACACTTCCTCGGAGCTAACTCTCGACGAGTCAGCAAACCGTCAACCATTTTTATGACCGAGTCGGAGAAACCGGCAGGAGCCAGGCAGTGCTGCGGCCATTGGCCATTGTCATTGGATGATTTTTGATTGGTCTCCTTTCGTCTCATTGGACAAGGCCACACATCGGAGGTCCCCCCTGCAATTCCTTCCTTGTCATACAGAAACCACAACAGGACGTGGGCCAGCCCCCTTTTGCCGGGTTTGTTCGAAGATTGGAAGGAGGCAGTCCGTTGTTCGTTAATTGATCAAAAGAAACCAGTCTCCCCATCAGCCATCATCAGAAGTGTCATAATCATCAGCGCCATTATCTGGCTCACAGTATCAGATCCCCGGGAAGAGACCGGAGATAGAGCGGGCGGAATAGTAAAGGCGCACTGTAGCAAAGTTCATTGGAATTATATCGACATTCTGCTAAGCAAAATTTTTACAGAACTTTTCATACAAACAACATATGTAGGTATTCAAACACCTTCAAAAATAAAATCGCCCGACCGAGAATCGAACTCCAGTCCTCCGAGTTCACTCACCATCACTTAACCACCAGACCAACTCCTCAGTTGAAATGCACCTAGCTTAAGCTCTTAAGGTGAGTGGATTTAGAATATCTACATGTAACGCTGATATTGATTTTGATGTTGAAACGGTTTCATTTTTTTTTTTCAAAGCTCCTATTGTTTTTATCTTTTTACTTATTATGTGTATAACACCAAACCGAATGGCAACAGTAGGACTATCGACGCTTTTTTACTAACGAGATTCCTGTCATTCGCAGGTTTGTTATTCTTTTTTCAATCCAGTAGGCGATTTCAATGTAGTTCTCGAATATTGTTTACGTTATTTATTGTACATTTTCCCTAGGTCATTAATCGCACGTTTCAAGTTTCCTAAATACAAAATTTTCTGGGCTACACTTAGCAGAAAATTGCTGTTACTTTCCGTTAGCAAAAATATTTGTTCACTTTTGATTTAGCAAAAAGCTAAATTTGCTTGGTTTAAGTAAAAATGAAGGCTACTTAGCCACTTTGTTCAGACAGCAGCCGCCGGCTACGAGAAAAAAAAACAAACAAGTCGGCGCATGCAAATCAGTGCGATCGAAAATTTGATTCTGGCGGTACTTGTGGACTTGGTGATTTTTTAGGTGGATGATGGAAAGGAAGTCAAACCAATATCGGGAGAGCAAAGGTAAGAACCCATTTGACTATGGAATAATCTGGCTTCTAATGTATAAACTCTTTGTTTTTTCACCAGGAGACTGCTGCTACTGGCGTGAACAAACATCACCGGAAAAGGAGCCAGCAATGAAATTAACAATCCGGAATTCAGAACAACTTTGGAACGAAGTTGGACATGGACATGGACATAAGTTTTTTCATGCTAAGTGTTAAGGGACTTGGAAATTCAAAAAAAAAACCAAATAAATTTAGTGTAAAAATTGTGGGTTCTTTTTCATAACCAGATATTCTCCTCAAATGAATATTTTTTTTTCGGTATTTTAATACAACCGCGATCTTTTCCACCGGTTTTTGCTAAAATATTGAGTAAAAATTGCGGCGGCTAACTTTTTATCACGTTTTCTAAAA
This sequence comes from Uranotaenia lowii, assembly GCF_029784155.1. NCBI lineage: Eukaryota > Metazoa > Arthropoda > Insecta > Diptera > Culicidae > Uranotaenia > Uranotaenia lowii. The sequence goes on from NC_073692.1 coordinate 109,603,026, forward strand.
TTTTAGTTTTAAAAAATTGCTAATTTGATTGTTAAATTTCTAGCTGGTCAAATTTGAGCAAAATTTTGCTAAATTCCGGCCTCGAAAGTTTAGTGTGTAGGAAACTCGCGATGCGTCGTTATTAATTTCAACGTCGCGACGTATGCGAACGTGTCGCTAGTAGGCAAAGCTGCGTTGATTACTAGCGCTCATATTTTTTATTTTTTCTGCATGCATTATATAAGAAAACTTGCAGCAAAAACATATTAAACTTAAGCTAGCACCCTGCCAAGATTCCGAACGACTAGAGACTTATCCACGAAAGTGTTGCCTACCGCTATTATTTACATCTTTATGAAACACGTATGTCACTCTCTAGTATAAATCAAAGACAAACTTTTTTTTTTGCTTAGTGTTGCCAAAGAAACAAACGTCGTTTATATATTTTCAGTTTTGCCGAATACAACTTTAATTTTATTTTATTTTTATTTAATTTGATTCTACATATCTTTTATCTCATCTCCACATTCCGTCTAACTTCTATTCTCAATAGCAACCTTTAGCCTGCAAACGTTTTTCTCTGAAACAAAATTTTATTTTTCCAATATCCTTCATCTCAATTCTTTAATTCTACATTACAAACAATAAGAAGAAGCTGGTCTAAAATCTGCGTTTTCTAAATCGAACCGTCTTTTTCCTCCGGAAAGCCAAATCAAAACAAGCAATTGGTAGCAGCAACCTTAAAATATGCGCTTCCTAAGCCAATCCGTCTTTTTTCACCGGAAAGCCAAAGCAAAACCAACAATAAGTATCCGCAACCTTAAAAGCTACGCATCCAAAGCCAATCCGTAATTTCCGTAATCAGCAGCAACAGTCTTGAAAATCTACGCTTCCTAAGCCAAGTTAATCTCCTTCCACTGGAAGGCCAAAACAAAACAAACAATCAACAGCAGCAGCCTTAAAAATCAGCGCTTCCTATACCAATTATGTTTCTTTCCACCGGAAGGCCAAATCGAAACAAGCAATTGGTAAAAGCAACCTTAAAGTCTGCGCTTCCTAAGGCAATCCGTTATTTCCGTATTCAGCAGTCTCTTTCCACCGGGAGGCCAAATCAACAACAAACAAACAGCAGCAGCAGCCTTAAATTCTTTCTGCGCTTCCCAAGCCAATTCAATCTTTTTCAACCGAAGGCTAAATCAAAACATACAATCAATAGCAGCAACCTAAAAAATCTGCGCTTCCCAAGCCTATCTATCTTTTTCCAAGGGCCGAATCAGAAACAATTTTGTCCGTAGCATAAGCCTTCAAAATCTGCGCTCTCTGTGCCAATCCATCTTTATACAAGAGACCGAATCAGAAACAATTTTTTGTAGCAACAGCCTTGACAATCTGCACTGTCTACCATTATTCAACCAACTACGCCTTTGTCGTGATTTTAAGTTTCTTACAAATCTGAATTCAGAGATTCACGCAGACACGTCTGTCGCTCATACGAATAGTTCAATGACCGACTTCAACTTGTTCGTTTTGCATAGTGTTTCTAAAATAACAAACGTTGCCGCAGAAATTTATTTTACTTCAGTGTTGCCGAATACAGCTATCATTGATTTTATTCTATTTTATTTTGATTAAATTTGATTTATTTTCTGCATATCCCTCATCTCATCTCTGCAACATTATCTTTACAAATACTATTGACTGTCCAAAATTGCTTCCCGTATTTTGGGCAACCAAAAGATAAGTACTGTTGGCGCAAAGACGCGAAAATATTGTGAACTATCTACAAGGTCTATCTATTGAATTCCGAGGATGACGATCATTTCTTACCTGCTCGTAGTTACTGAAATCAAAGGAAAATTACGGTGAAAATGTTCGTAATGTCTGTCGTACACGGATATCATGAAGTGATCGTTGTGATTTGTTTATTTAGTTAAGGTTCATTGACCAATGTCTTCTGGTGATTTTTAACTTTTATTGACCGGTATAACAAGGACATGCCCAACGTGTGAGAACTAGCCAAACTGGCTGCGTCTGTGGACACCTAGCGATAGAAAGGTACATCCATCGTGTTATCTCGCACTTTGGGATCTGGATTACAAGAAATTTCGGTGAGGTGGACCTCCAAATAACGCAGTACCTGACTGGTCATGGATGCTTCATGAGATACTACTATTTATCATAACCCAAGTAACCATAAGCACTAAAGCTTTGCATTTTTATAGCTTTACACCAGCATTCAAAGGCCAAATTACACTATATCAGCACATCAAGTGCAATTTTGCATTACAACAGCACTTCGAGTGCTATGCTGCATCATGTTAGAATTATACCACTCTTTTAAAATGCAACTTGCATTCTATCAGCTTTGCACAATGCTTTTGAAATGCAACATTGCTCTAAATCAGAATAACAAATGCTTTATTTTCTGAGCATTAAATTGGCATCACACAAGCTTGCTTTAATGCTTTTAAGCACTACGTAAGCACTACAGTGGCATTAAGCCAAAGCACATTAGCATTGATTGATGCTGAATCAATGCAAATTCAGGGCACTGGTTGCTAGAAATTTGATTCAAATAGGTCTTTTTTTTCAAAGATTTAACGCGGACCTGTTAGGTTCACAGGCAGAGTCAATGTCAAATGTCAGAGCCACATATGTCACGAGTTCGATTCCAGGTCATTTTCAGCTGAAAAATAAAAAAAAAAATCATGTAGAAAATTCAATCCGAGAGATGTCCTCAATATGCATAAGCGAATATAAAAATAATTACAAATTTAGTATCATGGCCGAAAAATGAACCAAACAAAAATCCAAAATAATTTTTTTTTTTCGCATGGTCGAACTTCATTCGAACGCCATTTGCATTTTCCCAGCATTTTGCCCGCCAACGCTGTTGCATCAACCAATGCTATAACAGTGCTTTTATAGGGTTATACCAGTTTCTGCACTAATGCAGCAGTTAATTTCGCCAAACCTGGCTCACAGAGCTAAAATGATGCACAGAATCAAGCACTATAGCTGACGCTAGAGCAGAGTTGATGCTAGATTTTAGTGCTTATGGTTACTTGGGAACATAAACGGTCCGGACACGTGGCTTCACGCCACTCTGCCCGGCTTTTGGAGTGAACACGTAATCATATTTTGAAAAAATTCAAATAAAATTCCATATATCACAAGACAAAACAGGATAGAAACAATCAGCCAGCAAGGATATTGTCGAATGATGTACCGCTGTGTGTGTATGTAAACCGGCATTAGAAAAAAACAACATTCTTTGTTTCCAAACGAGGGCTAAAAACCACCGGCCAAGACAATCTGTGCGTGTGTATGTAAACCGGCTGGCAATAGAAAAGGTTTCTAGTTTTTCATTCCCACCAATCTCCCCTACCTCCCTCATCCCTTCCCCGTCAAAGGCAAAGAAGAATAAAAAAAAACCCACCGACCAAACGGCAGACGGCAAATGCAATGCGTTTTTGGTAATCAGCGGTGGCAGAAAGACTATGACAATAAACTTTCGTTTGCTAACCGACTCAGATGGTGCAATGGGTAAGATATTGGACTGATAAGCCGAAATGAGATTGATGAGTAAGTTCGATTGAATTATCCAATAGAATAAAAATCCGATATTTTTTTTCGCTCGAATAAATTGATCATGCATCATTTTGCTTATGGGTGAGCCAGTAGTGCTATTCCAATCATATCATCTGTGTTGCAGTACACTTTTCAGCGCATTTTCGGCACAGAGATTTGTTAAATAGGCATTGGATTATGGGTGTACTTTCCACTTGTGAACCCGATACGACAGTAGATAACGTGGTTTAACTAAAGGAAAATACCCGCGAATGAGAATGGCTCTCGACGCTGGGCGCGCCATTTTAGTCGATGTAGGATGAAGTTTTTGTTGGGAATCTCCCGAGTCGTAATATAATGTCCCGAGTCGTTTTTGTGACAGGCGCGAGTGCAGGATAAGCTGATCTCGGCAACAGGAACGACGAAGAAGGACGCAGAACATTGAATTCTGTTGATAAGATTTCGAGTTGAGAGTAGAGGTTTCTGTGTTAGACCCCGAGTCTTTATGGTGAGAGGTGTTGCATTTAAATTTATTTCTTCGTTATTATTCTTAAAAGTGCAACAATTTAAGCGATTGGCAAAATTGACTAATTTAAAACTCATCCGCATGCAGAATAGCGTATGCGTGAAAAAAATTAACGCAAATTTACGAGGCCTGGTTCATCGTGTGTAAAAATTGAGCGAACCACGTTGAGCGTGTAGAGGAGAGAAAACTGCCAAAACGTCACTTTCATTTCTAGTGAAAAATCGGACGGTCGGTCATCACACAAGATCGTGGCAGCAGAGAAGTTCGGTGGATAAAGAGCCATTATGCGTCATTAGGCTTCATCCGATCGCCACACCCCTAGTTAACTCCCGGTGGACCAAGAGCCAAATCCGTGTCGCCGTATCAGGCTGCATCCGATCGCGGGCCGTACCCGTGTTGAAATCCCAGTGGAACAATCACCAAATTCCGGGCGCTCCAGGCTGCATCAGATCAGCGCACCTAACGAGCCTATAGTAAACAGTATGTAGTAGGTATGTAGTATGTAGTCTCTTTAGGCGCACCACTGACGAAATTTCAGTGGACAAGGTACCAAATATAACCACGTCCGTGTGACTACTCCAGTGACAAAATCCCAGTGGATCAAGCACCAAATACGGTCGCATCAAGCTGCGGAAAAATTCCGGTGGAACAACCACCAAATTTCGGCCGCTCCAGGCTTCTTCAGGTCGCTATCCCAGTGGCGATTCCGGTGGATCAGGTTCCATTCCTGCCACGCCCGTTTCGCCACTCCAGGGGGAAATTCTGGTGGATCAAGCACCAGATCCGGTCGCATCAAGCTGCCCGAGGTGAAATCCCGGGGTACAAGACATAATTTCTGGCCGCTCCATACTGATCCCGTGTCGCTGCTCCAGTGACCTCAAGCGAGGCCTCAAATTCTGGTCGCGCCAGGCTGTATCCGTGTCGCTTCACCTCTGACGATATTCTGGTAAGAGAAAGTACCAATTCTGGTCGTACCAAGCTGCGCCCGTGTCAGTATCAGTGTGGACATCCCGGCATTGGTCATTCCGGCCCGTCAGCGCTGTTCGCAACGGATCCTTAAAAAATCGGCAATCGGGGAGGAATTGTGCCGACAAATCCCGTTCAGCACGACCTCTTCGGACGAGCATTCGGCCAAGAAAGCAGAACAAGAAATCACTGTATCCCTTCCGATCCCGAAACACGGCCCGGTAGCCCGTGTTTGTCGTTCATGCTTAACAGGCGCCCAAAAGCATTTGGCTGATCATCCGACAAGGCGAACGAACATTCTAGGAAGTAACGTAACATTGTGAAGTAGCAAGCAATTTAGGGAAATATGGGAAGGATGAACTGGCTATAATGTTGCCCAATACACACAAAATTATTTAAAATTTGATTTTTTTTTTCATTTGTAGCCGCCACCAGGGAGCAGGGTTGTCAACTCTTCTTCGAAAAGTCTGGAAGATTTAAAAAAAAATTTCTGGATTTCTAAAAAAAATGTCTGAATAGCTTACTTTTCAAAGTGGTAACATTTTTTTTGGTCGCCAGATCTCAATGTTGCAGATAGCCACGAATCGTTTGTTCCTGTCACTATCAGTAAGGTGTTCTGGCTAACTCTCAATTTTACATACATCTTCGAAGCGTTTGCCAATAGTAAAAGCTTTCAAATACTTCTGAATTTATAATTTTTAATTTCTTATCATTTCTTGTCATATTATACCATGAACATTATGAAGTTTCGTAGTTTCTTAGAACAATTTATGTCTTGACCTTAAAGTCTGAAATTGTCATATTATGCCAAAGATATACCGAAAGTCTGGATGGCTGGAAACCTGAAAAAATGTGTGGCAGAAGTTCAAAAAGTCTGGAAGATCCAGACAACATCTGGAAGGTTGACATCACTGCCAGGGAGTCAACAAGAGAAGGGGTATGCGTGTTAATCTCGAGTTGTTACTACAAGAGGTCACATTTATCTCGAGTCGTTGAATGAGAGATCAGGCCTCGAGGCACCAAGAGGAGAAATGAGTGCGAGCTCCTCGCATCATTACGAGGAGATGTCGGTTCTTCAGTCGTTAGAGGAGGGTTCAGCCGTCGAGTTGTGATGAAATGGTTTTCGTTTATACCTTGGAGCGCACTAGCGCGAGTATGACCTCTCACTATTAACCCTTCATTTCATGATTTTTTAATTTTTCCTTAAAAATTATTTTTAACAGTTAGAAATGATGAGTACATCAAGAAAAAAAAATAAAAATACGATTTTTACGCTTTCCATACATTAATTGTTGCAAATTTGTTACTTTGTGAAACTCGACTCGAACTCATGACCTCTGGCTTAGAAGACTTGAATGCCATCCTCTAAGCCACGGTCGGCGGCAAATTCCGGTCTTGCGAATAGCGGCAATTAAAATCTGGCCGTAAATATGACATGGGGGCAATGCTGAATACAGAGCTAGCGTAACGCAAAAGTAGGAGAGCCTTCTCTTGTCTTATACTTACCAGATAACGGGTTTTGTTCGCGGAAATTCCCAGTTTGAGATAAAAAAAATGATCGTCTTAAGGTTTGAATATGATCTTTAAAACTCTAACGTACTCAAAGTTAGAATACTGCAACTGAAAAGAAATTTACTCTTCGTTTGTTTCTTTGTGATGTTCACCATTATCGATTTATTCAGGCACCAAACGAACGGCAACCAAAATCGGCTAGATACCGATGCCTCGGTGATTATAAAAATGTTGTTTTGCAAACACAGTTATACACGCCTAGAATTTAATAGTGCGATTCAAGTTTTAACCTGCTGAGGACAATGTGGTGGTGGTCACCCCGAGAGTTCCCCGAATGCTGCCACTTCTTGACTCGAGAGCTCAAATCTAATTTAGCCTCAAAGACGAAGACGAGGAAGACGCTCGGCTTCGGCGGCGGTCCGTCGGGAATAATGACAACAAGATTATGTCACCTGTCCGCTTAGGATTTGCAGAAGGAGGCAGCCAGCAGCTCTTGCGACGAGATGCAAAAAGTCGTACCTACTCGAAAAATAAAGCTAGGAATCCTGAAGTGGACCCGTGAGCGGCTTGAGGGGTAATTTATGTCCTATAAAAGACCGTTCCTGGCCAAACGCACAAATCAAGATCCACTCGCTTTTTTCTGTGTTCCGGCAAAACGGTTCTGGATGATCAGCGTCTTCGTCTCACTGGCCTTCCCCTTCCGATTGACGGCCTCTAGTAGGTAGGCACTTCGAGATGTCGCTCTAGCTTTATCCGTGAGGTGGACGCACTTGAGCCACATTGAGGTGCCTAACAAAGATTCGCTAAATTGCAGATCTGCTGATCGAATCTCCTGTCGGTGTTGGGGGCACAATCAAAAGATCGTGTCTTTTCAATTTTATAGCGAATATTTCGCGGTTGCCGACCTTTGCGAGCCACTTTCAATTGAGCGGCAATTGAGAGCTGTTGAAGATCTTCGGGAACATTGTTTGTAAACATTGAAACACGCGATTGATTGCTTTTAACTTTCGTGAACACATTTTAAGAGTTTGAAAAATGCACCTACCACCAGTATTGAATGTTTTTTTTAAATCAATATCTAATAACATGCACACATGAAGAGCGGGATTCCAATGCTATACCGATTCAAATTCAAAAAAACTTAGGTATTATAGGAAAACTGTCTATTTGATTCTTATGGTGGGCTCGTAAAATAGTACTACATAAAGAAACTAGAAAGGCCAAACCGCTCCTTTAGTTTATCTTGCAGTAATTTGAACATCGTTATCTCAAATTATCCTTAAATGCCTTTCTCCGCTTCTTTTTTCTAGGTTGGTCAGTGGCTGAGGAAAAATGTCCACCAACAACGAAAGAAATATGGCTTTCAAATCGAATATGAGAGCTGGGAACTAATGTGCTCAACACAGCTTCTCGCCGTAAACTGTTTTCTTTTTTCACGAAATTGTCCTTCATCAGTCCCTTCCTTTTCATTTCCTTGCTTCGAACCATTAGAAGACAAATTTATTTTCTGTCAGAATTGTCACGATAGTCATCTTTCCTGGTGCGGACAACACAGGATCCTGAGAACTGGTCTGAAATTTACTTTGTATACTTTCATTTCCTTTTTTTTTTTGCTATTCGAATTTAAAATTGAGAAAATAGAACTTTTTTTAAATCGTCAACTTCTGAAGAAATGTCCGCATCGCTATCCAAGTCATAAAAAATAAAACCTACAACTTATTCTAAAATTAAATTATTCACCTAAAATTAAATTATGACAATCCCTAAATTTTTTTAACTTCAGCTATGATTTTTCATTTGTTAAAAAGTGAAGAAGATTCTTACAAGCGATTCCCCAAGGATTACAATTATCGTCATAAAGCATTAAAAAAGAAGAAGGTTGTTCATCACTTAATTTACCAGAAATTGAAAATCAGGGAAATCAGAGGTTAAGTTCAAAATCAGAAAGGGTTATCTATTTAAATATCAATACCTGCACATTTAATAACCCAAAGAATTAGTCACAGATCAGGCAATGGATTTTCAATTCAGCGCTGCAATCCAGACTCCATAATCAAACACAAACTTTGAAACCAAAATCTACTGCCGTAGTGAAGAGAGATAAAGAGTTTGGCATTTTTGGCGCGTTAACAAGTTCTTCTCTAACATCTAATAAATTTATGAAATTATTCAATTTTCAACATTTCCTTATGGATGCTCCAGACAAAAAATCCGAATTCGTGATATTTTCTTTGAAATCATGCCTACAAAAAGTAAAAAAAAGGGGAGAAACAAAAGTGTAAATGCGAAACTGTAAATAAATATTCTTAACTTGGACTCCTCATAATGATTAAAAAGTGGAATAAGGGAGTGTTTTTGTATGCCCCCTTCATGTTTGAAAAATGCCTCCATCCTAAAATGACAGGTTAAATAGAATAAATATATGATTTTTATCATTTACATTTGAATATAAGCTCTAATTAACACATAATGAAATATAAAAGATCTCAAAACAGATCAAGTTTCTCTTGTTAAAGTTTGAAAAAGATTAACTGTCTCCATAATATGGCAACCCTAACTTTTGTTTTATTCCATTAAATTATAAAAGTTTTTTTTTTTTAACTTTAGCTTTGTCGTATGGAAATTATCAGCTTCTAGCATTTTCAATGAAATCATTCGGAAATATTGCCAGAAAAAACAGAAATTTTGCCCAGAACATAAATAGACGCATTTATGCCGCCGGTCGTGGCCTAGAGGATAGCGTTCCAGTCTTCTAAGCCAGAGTCCATGAGATCGAATCCCAATCACGGCACATATAAGTACTCTTTCTGTGGTCTGGTGGTTTTAGCATTTGTTAAATGCTAGCCATAATATCCTTGAAAGATGTACGCCTTAGAGTTAAGTAAATTAGATCTCTTCAAAGAAACATGAAGTTTCACTGAGATCCTATATGTGTGTGTTCGTTTTTTTTTAAAAAGTCCAAACAGTTTGAGAGTATCTAGGGTACCCAGCGAGTTTCAATTTTCATTCCCGATTTCTTCCCGGTTTTCCCGATTTAAATTTTATGGTTTTCACTGTTTCAAAAAGGGCAGATAAATATGTTTATCCGGGTTTTTGACCAAAAGTGAAAATAATGTTATGCAAGTTGAAAGTCAATGAGTGAGAGGAGTCTCCTCACAGAGGTCTTAATTTTTTTAAATTTCCACTTTTAAACTAAAAGGTTATTCTTAAAATGGTGATGATAATACGGTTATTAAATAATTCTTGTTGTCTTAACCTTAAACGAAACACCATCTACACTTTTTATAAGGAAGAATGCTTTATTTTTATTATTTTCATAGGATAAATTATAGATTTTATATGGTGACATGTTTATAATACTATTAAAATTTCAAGTTAAAATATTGAATTTTTCTATTGAAATCTTAATTCTGAATTCTCAAATTTGAAAAATAATTATGCGTGATGAATTTCGTATTGAATAACAGATCAACTAAATTTCAATTTTGGATTCATTAATCAAATTTTTATTTCTGAATCTTATTTTATTTTCGGAAAAGGAAATCAAGCTTTATTTAAATGCTTGGCACTGATTGGTATTCTAATATTTTTCTTCTACAGTTCTTTAAACAGATTCCGATGAACCTTATTCATGCATCTGAAATTTAATTTCGGTTCTCGGATTGAATACTGAACCATGTTTTTATTGGAAAATTTTAAATAAAATTCCGAATGTGCTGAGTTCTAGATGAGTTACTGACCTATATTCTGGTTAATTTATATAAAAGTCTTAGCCTGAATTTTCAATCCTATCTAAAAAATGCATGTTTTTATTCGATTTAGCCATTATAAATGCTATTCGTGTTAGTGAAAAATGTATGCAAGAATCACAGAAAAATTTGCTATCTTGTTACACCTACTGCCTTCTATGCGTTAATCAATTACCCAATTGAAATGGTCTAATTTTATTACTTCGTTTCCGGATTTTTTCCGCATGGGACAATTCCCAATTAAAAAAAAATTAAAATTAAGCTAAGTTAGAAGAAAATATGTTCGAAACCAAAACAGATAAGTACTTCGATATGTATAAGTATGTCGTTTGTTAAAAATTTGATATTTGATTTTTGTACTAGTTTTTTACAATTTGTATGTGTGTCAGTGCATATAACACAAAACAAATTGTTTTTAGATTTTATTAGAAATATTTTATCAATCAAATGAAAACTTGAAGTAAGGTTTAGATAATATTCTAATTAGGATGAAAATTGTGTGATTCTTGTATACATTTTTTACTTAAACCAGTAAGATTTCAAATTGAAAACAACTGAAAAAAGGTGAGTTACGTAATTGTTCAGTTTATTTAAAAACAACCTTTGATCAAAAGATTTTTGTAAAAAAATAGCTATGTTGACCGAGTAAGGATGAACTCATATTTCTTTTTTAACATTATATGACCCTCAATATTTTTTTTTATCAGATAAGTTCGATAGTTTTGTCAGACTCTTCAAAATAACTCCCTCAGTTTAAATGTATTAGTAAGTTTTATGATATTATTTTCAAGTTTCGTTTCAGCATAACGTGATTTTCTGAAAAATAAAAAATCAGCTCCTGTTGCAGATTCGAACATAATCAATTCTGGACAAGTGTATCAATGTTACAGTAATCAGATTGATGTTAAGATTAAATATAAGTTTTCGAAAGGTGGATGAATCGAAAACTGTCTGATTTCAACGTATGAATTCACATTAGAACGTTAAAGTCACAGTATTCACAATTTTTTTTTTAAATTGCTTCCATCTAGTTCTTCATTCAGGTTTTTAAGGTTTATTTTTTCCAGATATTCGAAAAAGAAAGTGCTCATCGGTACAAATTCCTTCATTGATTAACGGAATAAAAGTTAACTAACCAGTCCACTGTGGGATTTGAGGAGGCAAAGAGTCAAACATTTACTTCATCGTTATGATGTTTGTCATATACCAGTTTTGAGCTTTATATTTAACTAAGATATCCTCAATTTTTTAGATCATTATCACTTATCGTTTCACAGACATCAATAATATTCAAATCAAATTTTCTCCTATAAAAGAAATGCCACATCTATTTCCAATACATCGTTAGAAAGCTTATTTTTTAACATCGTTTTCGAAATAGTGTTCATTTTTACACGGTTTACAAAAAAGTTTAAAAAGTAAGTAATTTTATGATTTAGTCCAAGCGTTTAAACATTTTGGTCTCTAAAAAAGCCTCGCCTTGCCCAAAAGTTATTTTGTCTTTAAAACATAGCTAATCAGAATACAAGAAAAATAGCTGCATATTTCTGCATCCTTCAGAGTTTTAAAAAAAACAAACAAATAGGTTATTTTTAATCATTTTGGGAAAAAAGTCTGTTTTATGGTAAACATCATAAAGCTAACATTGTTCATAACGTGCAGGAAAATGATTGTTGTTTATTGTGATCATAAGTTGCGGTAGAATTTCGATATTTATAAAAATAAATGAGAATTTTTAGAAACTAGTTTTTCCCAAATATTATGAAATTTTAATACTATTTTTTTACGTATAGGTATCTACTATTTCTTCATACAAAACTGAAAATCATGAACAAAAATACCCTGAGTGGTTTTGCTTTAATCTCTCAAATATTTTTTGTGAACACAGGTTTCAAAAATATTCATTCCTTTCCGAGATAATTTTATTTAAAAAAGTTTTGTTTCAAAACTACACTATGCATTTTACGAGTAATGGTTAAAATTTTATTGTCCTTTCTGAGCACACTTGCAAAACCGAAGCTGAAAATTGTTAATATTTGTTGTTGTATAGATAGATACAATTAATTTCATCTTCAAAAAAGGTCATGAAAAGCAAAAATATATTTTTTGCCGCCTCATTGTATGCGGCAGTCCCATAGTGAAGTCTAAACTGCTTATGCTTATGCTTATGCTTATGCTTATGCTGCCGTAATCTGGCAATCTGACGTATGCGCCAGCGAGGAAAATTTTCAGTACGGCGCTTTTTGCAAAATCCTTTTTTTATTGAGCCTCCGAGCAAATTTCTATAATCAAATCTGTACATTATGAGTTTAAACGATGACAAAACATGGCCAAATACATAATTTGTGGAAAAAGGTTAATTAACGGAAGTTATGTTACCAACGTCATTTTGTTGTGGAAACAGCTATTATTTTTCACTGTTTCCAAGACCAAATGACGTACATCCATCGTAGCATGCGACAAACCATTTCCAGATATTTTCTTTCACAATCAGTCAAATATTCGCGGCTCGTGGAGCTGTATCTGAACCAAAAAAAATGGAGTTTATAGCTGAGTACGGTAGCATGAGCGAGAGTAAGCCCGAGGATAATTCGGTAATAGAACAGGTGCCTGGACTAACGAAGTGTATTCTTCAATAGGTTATTCAACTTTCGCGAATGGAACGTTTCAAAGACGTCATATTTTCCAAGCGAATCGATGCTGTGTTTGTTTCTTGCAAAAAGAAAGTCCGCACTAAAACGCGTCATTCATTATGCAAAAAATATGAAACACAAGGACTTAATTAAGACCCAAACCCACCTGGTATAAAGGTTTTGTCCCTCATTTCTATTAGTCCTGAAGCTGCCACTAGTAATTTACTATTAATTTTTATTCGTAGAATTAAAGAATAAGACAAAGACAGTCTTTTATTATGGTCCTCACACTCACTGTTTTTTGAGACGTAATCAAGGCGTAGTCAGACATATTTTTTTTATTAAACTTACGTCACTTTGAGTAGAAATGGCGCATACGTCATTTTGTTTTCATAATTTTATGTTGGTATTTTTTAACATTTCTGAACATATTTTTATGTAATTAGGTCGAGTTTGGTATCTTCTATCGTTCAAATGCAAAAAACACAAATCGGTAATGTTGGCGCATACGTCAGTTTGCCAGATTACGGCAGTATGATACATACACAGCCAGATCTTGTCAGCATCCCGGTGAGTAGTAAAAGTACATTTACTACTCATCTTAACTAGGCCGGGCCCACTGTGCAGTATTGGACGCAGAGACAACTGGAACACAGGGAAGAAGAAACGTGGACAACAGTACCATACGTTTCCATGACTACTTATAACTAAGATTTTAACGTTGGAAGCACATACGCTAAATTTTTTTGTGCTCCTTGATGATGGCCCCTATGCATTCGTCCTTCTGTGGATGGAAATGATGTTTTTCTGCACAGAAATCCAAAACTCCAATATTTCCATCTAAATTTCTTTAATTTTCTCCTTTAACTTTTATTATTTTTAAATTACAATTTAAGTATTATATTATCGTGAATAGCAATAGTAATTTAGAGTGTTGGATTTCGACGCAATATCATTTCTGGTCATTGACCTTGGATATAGCGCCTTTGCTCGCTCTTGAAAAGAAACATTAGAAGAATAAGAAAAACATAATTAGTGTTCCCAAATCCCCTCCCCCAGGAAAACTTCAAAAAAGAACAGAGAAAACATTAGGAGAAAACAAAACCTTTCGAGTTCTGTTAATAACTAGAATGGTTTTATTGACATACAATTGGGTGCGATACTACATACAACCGATGTTAATTTTCAGTATTCAAATGGGCATTTTTAATAACAATTCTTTGTAGAAGGGAAAGTTAATAATTCAAAATCATTATATAAATAAAAACATAGAATGGATCATTGTATGCGGCAGTCCCATAGTGAAGTCTAAACGTATTAAAACTTCAAAGTTTTGCGAACTTGTTTTACATTCACTGCAGTACACAATCTGCGTGCGCTAAGAAATAGTTTATGGTCGAGGAATTTTCTTTGACGATTCTTTGTTGCTCGACAGATATAAGCGCTGAGTATCCAAATCTACATAATTTCGATTTTCCCGCTTTTAACTTAGAATGTAATATCCCGACGTTTTCCTGCTCTTCTCTCGAATGGTTTACAATCCTTAAGGGGGGGGGGGGGGGGGGTGGTAGGGTCTAACACTTTCAAAAACTCGATTTTTTTATTTTTTTATTTTCTTATTGTAAAACATTTCAAGAATGTTGTGTCAAATTTTCAAGTCAATTGAAGCAAAACTGTAGAAATTATAGGCCTTTATCTCCTCCTATCTAATACTGCAAGAAAGCAAAAGCAGAAACTTAAAACGCGTTTTTCTCGAAAGCACATTTTTAAAGTCCGTGGACATCGTCATTTGAAAACTACTTATCCGATTCTTTTCAAATTTGGAACACATTTTCTACATATAAAATACCAGACCCCAACGTTTTTCTTTTTTGTTTTTTTTTTACTTTGGGGAGATTTTACAGGTGAAAAATGGCTGATTTTTTCGTGAAAAATCGTAGTTTTTACTTCAAACAGCCACAGAAATTTCATTAAAAAAAATTAAGTTAAATAAAAACGTTGGGGTTCAGAAAAACATCTATTAAAAATATTTTGCTCCGATTTTTTGACTTCAGATGATTCTGAACTCCGGCTCATTTTTCAATATTTTTCTACGAAAAAATTATTAAATGTTCTTTTAACAATGCTTTGTATAATGCAAAAAATTTGAACACATTTGTTTGAACGATAGCTCGAGAAAAAAATCGTGAAAATGGTGTTTTTTTTTATACCCGTTAGACCCTACCCCCCCCCCCCCCCCTTAAACAAACTACTAAGAATTGTGAAATTTCTGAGAAAATGTTTCGTCAAGATGAAATGAAATATACTTAAGGATTGGATAGGTTTATAAATGGGACAAAATAACCCATAAATAATTTTCCCGGTTTTGATTGGAAATTCCCGATTTTCCCGGTTTACTGGTCCCTTTTTCAATTCCTGGTTTTTCCTGGTTTCCCTGGTTTGCTGGCCACCTTGGATTTGTCATTTTAGACAACAATTAAAATAAAATTGTTTTCACGAGAATTGAAGGAGATTTCAACATAAAAATTACTATAATGTATAAAAAACAGATGTCTGTTAATATGTTCAAAGTTTTTGTAGACGAATTCGATGCAAAATTGGTTAAAATCAGTATTCTGTTTAACAGGCACATTCACCTCAAAGTTTCTTCATTTGTGTAAATTGAAGTGAAATTGAACTATTAAAATCTTTATAGACTTGAAGAAAATTTTTCGTATTACAAAAACACATCTGGTCAAAAAATAAACGATTCAAAAACATCAAGAGATCTTAATGCTTCAATGGAAGAAATAGAAGAAATTAAAATAAACTCTTTTTTTCAGTTCATCAGAACTTTCGACCGATTTTTCGGACGAATATTCGTTTCATCCGATAGTTGAAAATAACATGAAGTGACTTTAGGATTTCTGAAACGTTTATTAAACTTAAATTACTCTCATTTAGAGCTTTTCTCGAAAAAATTCAACATGCTTTAAAAAACCTAAAGCTATCAAAAGGGCTTCACCACACAGTAAATTTTTGCCTCGATTTCCAGCAAAAAAAAAATTGCTGGAAACGTTCAGCAATCCAAAATTTTGCTGAAAACCAGCAATCGGTTTTGGAATTGCTGGATTTTTCAGCATTCGGTTGTGTTCCTTTCTATTTTGCTGAAAAATCAGCAATCGGTTCTCAAATTGCTGGACTTTCCAGCAATTGATCTAGTTTGCTGGAAAATCAGCAATCGAGTTGTCAAATTGGAGTATGTTTGTTTTCGTACGCTGAAGCAAGGTGAGACCGTATTTCACGAATTTTGGTCAGATTAACATAATCATTTTTATTTTCCTCTATATTCTAGCAACCAGGCATCAAGTCAAGGGTAAGTTTTTATTGTACAGGTAGAAATTCCGTAAAAGTTACTAATCAAAACTATTTTTACAGGTGGCGGATGATCAACACTTTGGCACAAAGCTGCCACCCCAGAGCCGGTGTTAGATGTAAAAAAAAAGATTTTTTTGGAAATAAATGAAATTCTTATTGAAAATAGGAGAAAATTATAATTTTTATTGCTAATTATATGCACAGCCAATATCAAAATTTAATTTTTAATTGAAACATAAATTTGATACTGTTTGCTGTTTTTCCAGCAATTTGAATTGCTGGAAAGTCAGAGGGACAAAAACTAGCAAAATTTTGCTGGTTTCCAGCAAAAAAAAATTGCTGTGCAAGGTCTGATCAAAGATCATGTATCATGTGTCATGTGTCTTCGTTGCAAAAAAAAAATACAAAGGCTTGAGTAAGTCAATATTTTCTAAAATAGATTTTAAACTAAACTATTTCAACTCAATAACATACTAATGTTGTCTTTTAGTTCTAAATTTTTTTTATAAGTTTTTGGAAAATAAGCCAATTTCATAAGTTTGCATTCGAAATGTGTTTTGTGTGGCTCTTTTTCTTCATAAGGGTTTTGTTCTTCGGATACCGCATTTGTTGGTTTATTGAAGTTAATAAGTGACTTAACAGCCTTCTTTTATCCTTGGTGTTTTTCGTAGAATTTTTGAATTAAAACTATATTTTAATGGATCGAACGAAACAAAGCCTTAACCTTAAATCAATCAGATAAAAACAAAGGTCTTTGAATTTTATGTAACTCCATATCTAAACATGCCAGATTGTCCGGAAATTCAATACAAAAATTTGGAAAGGTCCGATCTGAATCGCATGCCCAGATTTCGTTTTAAAATGCCCGGATTTTTACACTTTTTTTTCGAAAAATTCAACAAATAACTAAAACAAAATAAGTATGATTTATGATTTTTTTTGTCCAAAAATGGAAGTTTTTGAGCAAGTTTTTTTTTCAAATAATCATTATCGATCTTCCTGGAAGCCTTAATACGATTTGAAATGTGCTGACGTGTTTTGACGAAAAAAATAGTTTTAAATATTTTTCTTCTACCAAATTTTCCCGGATTCTCCCAGGTTATGGATTGAATTTTTTTCAAGGTTTTCAGATAAAATAGCCCGGAAATGCGTTGGCGAAAAATTTTTCAACCGTGCCCATATCTGATTTCCATAAGAGACAATTTAAGATGTTCAAAATTCGGCTTTAATTATCAATAACTTTGTTTATTTTTGAAAATTCGTAAAAATAAAACGTTTATAATTATAAAAATGTAATTTTCTAGAAGGTTTTGAAACTTCTAAAGGGGAAAATGGGAATACTCGATTCCCTTTAGTAACTCGCCGTCTTTTGCATTTTCTGGCTGCGTGTAATTTCAAGTTGGAATGTTCCAAAAGTTAGAACGATACATGAACCCGTAGTTGAACTAGAAGCATTTTCATGAAACAAAAAAAAAATGATATTTTTTATGTAAAAGAGACTTGCGAAGAAATCTAGCGAAATCCGAAATGCCATGTTAGTTCTCATTTCACAGTTTGCAAGTACTACTGCCCTTAAGTCATAGCATATTTTAAGGCGCAACTTTCGAGTTTTTTGGATAAATACGGTATGTTTAGTCCCTTTCAACAGATAATTACTGAATAAACATTAGAAGTTAAGTTATTTTGTGAAAACCAATGATCACGATCAATTCAGAAGAGAAAAACATCTTCTGGGATTCTAGGGATCAAGTGAACCCATACTAAACATTTAGGAAAACTTTTTCAAAAAAAATTGGGAATTTACTATTGCTTTGAAAACATGGTATTATGAAGTTCATATTAAACTCTTACGATTGACATATTAGAATAACATTTTTATTATTATTTTTTCATAAGAGAATTATTTCGGTGTGGTAAATAAAGATTTTCAAATCACATTTTGTTCTCAAACAAAGTTAAAAAATTCGAAAAATATAGTTTTTTTAATTTGTTGGAGTATCAGTTTTGTTCTATTTGTCACATTTTTCTGGAACATATGATTTTTGTAAGATATTCCGGTTTCGAGATATAGCGTAGGGATCAGAGATCAAGCATCTTCATTCTCCCCTACATATAAAAGCAATTTCTGTGGATTTGTTTGTTTGTCCTCTATAGACTCAGCCGCATAAATGGCTTGAAAGCTGAAATTTGGCATGGATGTTCATTAGGACCAGGAATGATGAAAAATGTTTTCAGATTTTCGGAAGACCTCTTGTTATGAAAATTTGTACATGAGTGTTTTGAGGGACGAGCAGTCAATTCAAGGTATCAAATTTAGGGTGAGATGTCGGACAAAGGGTCGCCCATATTGACTATTCACAGTTTTTGCAAAATTAACGCTAATAAAGATTGAAATAGGATGGAAATTTGAGTTGAATTTTAGTGCAAGAAAAACAGAGAAATTGCATATTTACAAAAAGTGTGAAAACAGCTTCTTGTGTTTCGTATTCTGAAAATCTATTGTGTGTGGTCATGATCTTAAAAAATTTTAAAAAATATATATATTTATGGCCAACGTATAGTTTCAATCTTCGGCTTCCTTGGACACTTAGTGAAATTTGCTTCAAGTATTTCGTAGCTGATTTACAGTCTTTTTCCGAAGCATGTTTTTCGGATTTTTTATAGACTTTGAATAACACAAAACTGAAGTGTTGTAGGTGTATTTCATCTGAAAAACATATTTTACAAGGTTTCTAAAACTGTAAATCTTGTAAGATTTGGTTGAAAAACAAGAGTGATATGGCGGTTTTAGTCAGAAGTGTCAAATTGATACTCTATTTAAGGACTGTAATGGGTAAAAATTTCGAGACAGATGAGGGTTAATAACATAATGAAAATGTGGTTTTTATAAACCTTATATCAACATGACTCAATTATAAGTACTGAATGCGAAAGAATTGTCAACCAGTTAAGGCTCATTTGAAATCATTGACAAAATACTTGGGAACCATCAATTATGCAGCACCATTGCACCGTTCATTACCCACCAAAAATGCTCCCATTGAATGTGTCTTTAGGGACTATTTACCGCCATTATTCAAATTCATCAACACACAAAACACCGCTCCGGCAACTGTCCAAGCAAAGGCGAAGGGGGCAGAAGAAAAAGGTAGGTATTTCTAATAGTTAGGAAACGTCTTCTACGCCCCGCATCACCATCGAAGCCCATTTTATCAGATGATGATTATTTACATTTCCCTCCGGTGCGGATTAAAACCCGGCCCGAAGCCGCTGGGAGGTCCCTTTTCTTCACTTTCATGGCCATCAGGGCTCAGGGCTCAGGGCAGTGGACGCAGAGAGAAGCCTTCTGGTTCTTGACTGGAGGAAGGTTCTACATATGTTTGTACATGAAGGTATCTGGCATCTCCCTGATGGGTCTCAATTTGGTATGCATCAGCTCCTATCGGAAGGGAAAAGTGTGTAGAAAATAAGAAATACTGGCGGCGGGGGTCTGAGGCAGCAATTCTTTTTGATTGCGCACCTTTTGGGACGGGGTTTGTCGCGATGCATTTCTCCTCGTAAAAATGTAGAGAGAGAGAGAACAGAAAAACGCCGGGAAGTCAAAAGTCTGGCCCTCGATATCTCTAAGCTAGAGCTATTAATCAAGTTTAGAATGTTCCATCCGATTGCTTCGGATCGTTTGGGTCTTAGGACGGGAAAAATACACCTGATCGAGGGCTTTCAGGACGGTTGACGCGCTGTCTTGCGTAAAGGGAAAGCAGCATGAGTCACGCCGTATGAGTAGCGATCGCGTACCCAAACAGGACTTGCTTTGAAGATACGATCTACCATATTGTCATTGTTGGGAAAGGTTGGGGTAGGAAATATTAAGATCATTTAAGTGAAGAATAGTTTTGTTGCTGCTTGGAATTGAGAAAGGAATATATGAACGTAGTTGTTTCACAGAGAACAGACGTACAAGCTAGCCCACGAAACTTGTGTAAAAATCCCAACACCCTTTTTGAACTTATTTCTGTTTTTTTGGCTACGATTACGCCTTTTCGTAAACTGGGCACTTTAAAGTTGATTTGTAACTCTTGAACGGCGCAATAGATGGCACTGTTTGCAGTCAGTTTCTAATGAATTTGAAATTTTACACACTTTTTTGATGGTTTTTTGTTCGAGCTTGTACGTCTGTTTTCTGTGGTTGTTTCAAACTTACATAAAATCATTAAATTTGATATAATATTTTAAGGCAATCGATGTTTTCGAGAACGCAGGCCAGTACATCTCAGATCAGGAAAACTCATATTGATTTAGAGAGAAATCGTTTTAAGTATAAAATAGTTTTTAGAATGTTCTTCTGTTAAGTTAACCCTTAAATGCATGGGTGGCCAAGGCCAAACCATGGCCCGCGGGCACATATGGCCCGTGGCTGTCTTTTAGTGACCTGCAAGGCTTTTTCTGGAACTACCATGTTTCGGAAAAAATCAATAAAATGTACCCAAATCTAAGCTCACAAAATTCGAACTAAAAGGCTCCGATAATTTAAGGTACTAATGCAATGGTATTGAACAGTAGAAACAGTAGATTATACTAAGCCAACAATTAAAAAAAAACGAATCACATTTACATCATAATCAAAATTATATTTTTACTGTTACTTCAACTGTGTGTAATTAAAACATCTTTCCATCATTTCATTTATTAAAAATAAGGCTGGAACAAATATCATTTTTTTCTTTTGTCCCCCCCCCCTTCGAAATTTTCAAAAAACTCGGAGGGGGAAATAAATAAAGTTTGATGTATTTTATGTAAATTTCGAATAAAAATTCAAGAATTCGAAAGATTACAAGACCCTTAAACAAATTTTTGGAAGATAAGAGTTATTTCACCTTTTGTATTCTTGATTTTAACGAATTTTTCGATTAAAAAAACTTGATGTGTAGGTTTTGTGCAATAATATAGTATGCAATATTGTTGCATGCAAGATTCGTGCAATTTATTCCAATTTATTTGTTTTTCGCTATATTTTTTTTTACCCTCCCCTTCGCGATGTTCCAACCCCGAGTGACAAAAGAAGGATTTGATATTTGTTTCGGCCTAATAGAAAAAAAGAAATTTTGACATCACATCACATGACACATTATTGAAAAAATTGCATTGCATTTAAAAAATTCTCAAATTTTCAAAGCGGTGTGAGATATGTTAAAAGAGACATAGCAGAAACGAAATTCTGTTTTTTTTTTCTAAATTTGTTTACACACTAAATTTTTCAATTTTTGCAAATAAGTTGAATATTTATACGAAAATGACTTATTCGAATATATATATTATTCAAAGTATTTGCCTCACATACATTATGTTTGTAAAAGGTGTCCTGTCTATACAAAGCTCTCCCCCAACATTCTAAATCAGAATTTGATACTTTGCAATATTTCAAAAACCTTTAACTGAAATTTTAATCGTTTTTGTTAAGCAAAAATTAGAAAAGGTAGCCTTTGAGATTCAACTCGAAAGAGATAAGGAGGTCCTGACTTCAGAAATTAATTATATGTGACTCATGTTTTAACTTACGCACGTTGAGAAACATAATATTTAGAATAGTTGAAACTTGTTTTTATCAGCAGGGAGTTTTTTCGAATACTATATTTTCTGCAACACCAACCATTATATAAAAAATACAGTGTACTTTAAAATTTTAAAGGTGTTGTTTTTTTATTTGGTGGCTATGAAATCGATTTAATGTCCTTTGTAATAACATTACTTTAGATTTATGAAGTGGGGAGGTTTTAAAATTCCTGGAAAAAAAATGAAAAACTGTTTGACATATAGAATTGACGAAATTTATTTCAGCGTGTATTGCGGTTTATATTAAATAAATGTTTATTTTAATTCTTTATTCATTTCAATACAATTTTTTCAAAACTTTTCCAAACCTTTCCGGTGCTGCTGTTTTCAAGGTTTACTTCCGAATCTTCAAATAATGGCCATCGGTTTAGATGGTTGAAAAACGGTTGAGAGGCAAATAGCCACATTTTTATAGCCTTACATTGTCTAATTCATGTGATTTTAGAATTTAGAAATATTAATTTTATCCACCATCTAGCCACTTACATAAAGTTTGTTCTTGAAGCAATATTTTGCGCCATTTGTTTTTCAAACGAACACACATATATAGGATATCGTTAAAACTTCATGTTTCTTCAAAAAGATCTTTGTTAATTATCCGTAATACATTGCGGACCAAATACGAGATTTTGGCAACGTTCGTGCTTAACCGTTCATTTTAAGCAACATTAAAAAAAGTTTGTTTGTAGTTATTATTTTTTTCAATTTTATTTTAAACTAGCTGACCCGGTAAACTTCGTTTTACCTTTAAATAAATAAATCGTAATAAATGTTTTGTTTCATCCACACGTCCTTAACTTCATCGTGCTCGCGAATCGAATTTTTTGAAAATCGTACTAAATTGTACGGCTTACCCATTTAAAGTTGAATTAGTATGGGGACATAAAAAGTGAGATTCTTGAAACTACTATACAAACCATCTCTGACCCAAAAAACCCGCGGATACCAAATTTTACTTCATTCCGACCAACCGTTTATACGTGATGTTATTACGAAGAAAACGCTTCCATTTTTATATATAAGATTTTTTGTACTCAAAAATGTATGGAGCCCCCCTTACCCCTTTATATCTGTCCGCTGAAAAAGGTGGGGCTTCAATTTATAATAGAAACATTTCTCGAATCCAAATATCCTCACATGCCAAACATGGTTCAAATTTACTCGATCAGATCTCCAGTTATACTGAAAATTTTAATGGAGACCAATAATAATAATAATAACCAATAATAGTAATACTAACACAATGCTGCCAAAATTTGCATGTCCAAACTCTATTAGGTGTCACTGAAATTGGAAGCCAAAATTAGCATATTCAAACCCTATTAGTTATCACAGAAATTGGAAGTCCGGATTCTAAGTGATCAGAACCATAGCTTTAGAAATCATTGTGTTTCATATTTAGATCCAAAGTGCTTAAACTTAATTATTTCGCAGAACTCAAAACATCAAAACGGCGGTCCATAATTGAAAATACAGAATAAAATGTATCATTTCAAATTCATATTTTATTCAGATTATCAATTAAATAACGAATTCAGATTGAAACCCGAAACATCAAATTTGAAATACAAGATTGATGATTGGGGGCTCTGAAACTAATTACAATTTTTGGCTTGTATTAGAATTTTGATTTGAAATCCAAATTCAGAAACCTTTTTTTATCATATTTGTAAATTGTATTTAAACTCGGATGAGACCAAAATTCTAATTTGATAAAAAGCCTTCTTGATAACTTTAACTCATATATGAGCTCAATCTGAATGTTGAATAATAATGCTGTATCTGAATCCTGAAGAATCCTAAATTCTATATAAAATTAATATATCTGAACTCTGAACCTGAATTCATATATAGGTTCAGAATTCAGATACAGAAATAATAAAAATATAGCTCGTAAATTTCCACAATAGATCGAATAAATTGTTCCAAGTGGCTTTGCTCATACAGAAAAAAAGCTCATAAATCAGATAAATTTGTCAAGATTTCGTTGAAGAATTCAAATTGCAAGAGATTTCAGGCTTAAAGTTATGACTGTTTTTACAATTACAGATTTGTAACAGAAGTCAGTCAGTTTTTTGAGAAAAAAATACACCCACAGGATTTAATTTAAGTAATCCTTTATTTAAGTTTTTGAGGATAAAGAAACATGTAATGTTCGGGTGAAAAAGCTATCTATTTATTGTTGTATGCAAATTCAATAGCATTGTGGTGAACGAAATAATCATATTACGTTCACCGCAATTTTATCGAGAGAAAAACTACGAAGTTAAACCTTGAATATGGATCGAGATTGCAAGTATCAGGTTTGAACCGCAAAACGTCAATCAATTAATTTTTCTTTTGAATATTGAATTTCATTTCATCAATGGTTTAATTTTTTGAATTTGCTCAAAAGTTTGATAAATTTTGCTTATTTCATTTGAGTATTTCATTAGTTTTTTTTTTAACAAATTTAAGGCCGTCTTATAAAATCTTATTCCACATTCAAACCAAATAAGCTAAAATGACCAGATTTAAGAGCAAATTCAAAGATTTCAATCAAGGATGAAAGTAAGTTTTCTTATTTGTTATAACAGGATTCCTTATACAAATCTAGTTTACCATTTTAGAGATTTTCGGATGTATTTTCAAAATTTTCGATTTAAAACATTGAACTAATAATGCAAAAGAAATAATGATATAGCTCATTTGGCAAGTCAGTTGCTTCATGAGCCGATGTCAGTGAGTTCGAGACCAAGAGTAAACATCGATCACAGTTGTACCGGATAAGTTTTTCAATGAATGTCCGCCAACTGCATCGTTGATGTAAGTCGCGAATGACATAAAGATGTTAAAACGATAATAATCGAAGCTTAAAAAAGTAAAAGAACTAAAAATTAAAAGTAAAAGAGACTCATGAGGCTGTTCTTCTTACGGCCCAGGTTTGTAGTACATACAACTCAAATCGCACGACCTTAGTATAATTGAAGTGCTTGCAAAAATGACAAAAAAAAGTAAAGTAATGGAATAGGCTCACTAGAAATTTTGAATAAAATGCCAATCCTAGATTTCGGAGGAGTCCACTAGAGAATTTGGTTCTTGGAATTTCGGGAGATGGGATTTACTTTCCGAAAGTCCCATTGGAAGTCAGTTAATATATTCCAAAAGTTATGAAGTTTTGCTTCGTTCGATTTTAAAATTTGATTAAATTTTTGATAACAGGGACAAATACGCGTCTTTTTTCTTCGGTCACAGCCTACTTTTCTTTCAAGTCATCAATGGATCAATGGAAGAAGCTTATTTTCCGTGTGGAGTCGCCACTAGCGCTCAGAGCTGTCAAACCTCATGATCAAAGTAGCAGAGAAAATACAGAAAAATCAACAAAACATGGCACTGTGTTGTACTTATAGAACTCACGCGGACAAAATCGGAAAAAAAATTCAATTAAATTTTTATTAGGAAGAAGTCGCTTTGTTTAAAAAAGCTTGTATTTCAGAACTCTTCCATTCTTAAGATATTGATAAATGAGGAAAAACTTCAAAGAAATATATGTTTCATAAAAAAGTAACAAGGCAAATTTATGATCACTAATTACAAAACAACTTCTATGTAGGTAGAATGCATTGATGTAAACCTGAATCTCTATGAAAATACAGTGTTGAGATGCTTCAGAATCACTATTAAGAATAAAAAGTATGAGAAAATGAAAAAAATCATAAAAAAATGAAACAATTAAAATTCCGATCTCAAGATTTGAAGCTTTTCTTAGAATTTCACCAGTCTCAGTTTTTTGGACCTATACTCTATGAAAAGTAATTATGAAACGATCAGATCAGTTTTCCAGATTTCCAGGTCACCCGTCTTTGACTTTTAAGGCTATCTATATTGTTCGAACTTTTCAAACTTTTCAAACGTGTCTTTTTTACAATTTAGAACTCTCTAGAAGTGTTTAAAATATGAAAGGGCAGCCACTGAAAGGATAGTGGCCTGAGTTCCACTCAAATACATGCCTAATTTTTCCCATTTTTCATTAAAAAAAATATTTAAATTTTATTATTTAATTTCCAAAATGTGATCGTGAAATATACCCTTTTGATCTTCCGATCGTAACCAAAATAAATGACAGTCAAATTGTTGAAAACATTTCAATACATGTTTGTATTTCGAAATTTTTCGGTGAACTTTAATATAAATCAAAACAAAACCTACTCTTCGAGTAGCTCGAAACGTCTATTCAACTACCTAGTAAATTTTGTTTGATTATTATTAAAACTCACCGGACGTCGTCGATAATTTCGAAGTACAAACAAAAGCGTTGATAAAACCAAAACACCAATCAATATAAGTTTGTCCGCTTGCTTGTATGACTATCTCTCATAGTGCGTTACCATAGTTACCACCGGAATTGTTTTATTTTCATAATAAACAAGAATGAGCGCCAAGGATAGGCATGAAAAGTTAGGCTGGGAGATTTTATGAGGTTTTAATTCATATTGAAATGGTTTTTTTTTTTTTAACAAAGTAAAAATAATTATCTGATCAAGCGATTCTATGTGCGTGCTTGTCTCTTATAAATCAAGTGCGAGTGGTACGAAAAACAATGGAATTTTATGTTATGCTTTCCAGAACTTTTCAGCACGTTTTTGAACCTGGCAATTTTGTTTTCAAAAACGGGTGAAAAACCGTGCATTCCATTTGAAATTTTCAAATACAAATCTGGATATTATCCGGTCGAATCAGAGCAAAATTTTTCCATTATTCAAACAAAATCAGGAAAACATAGAAGAAACTTGTACCTTTATTTTTTCGTCGAAGCACATGAATATTTTGATGAAAATAATGATCAAATATCCGATTTCGGATCAGAAATTAAAACAAATCATTACACAATTTGATTTTTTTTGGGTAAATTCAACAAATTATGTGAATACATGCGTACAAAAATCGAACAATTGTAATTAAATCCGGAAATCCGGGCTGATACGGACTCGCCTCGACATTTTCCTTGAATATTTTGGCACGCCCGGATAAAACCGGGAAAACTAGAATGCTATACGTTCTAAAAACCGTCGATGTTAGATAGTTTTGAAATCGATTAAGAAATATATTAAATTGAAAGGATAGCTTAATTTAAAAACATTATCATTGTTATGAAGGTAAACGTAAAAATGGACACTTATTAAAAAAAACATTTGAACAGATTATTCTAGCTTAATTTCAATATAGCTGAATTTCAGTTGGAACATCTTAGAAGTTTTTTACATTATTAAAAATAATCTTTTTCATTCCATTGAAGTAATTCAAAGGTTTTGACAGTTTTCAATAGTTGAAGAATGAAAATGTTATGGCCAGTCATTCAATTTACAGTTGAATTGATCTAAAATCTAAATGATTTCATGTCACCCTAACCTATTTTGCTTCAGTTCCGCCATCTGATAAACATAAAAAAGGTTTTTAATAAATACGACAGGTGGCAGATTTGTATCTCTCTAGCGGAAAACTACGCAGGAGGTGCTTAAAGAAATCCATTATTAGTGGATTTGATGAAAAACATAAAATTACCGTCCTTTTGTGAGAAAAAAATGATTTATTAAAAATACCGCTTAATAGGTTCAAAATAGAGCAATGTTTCTAATACAGTGTATTAAAAATTTATTTAAAATATAATATTTTATTTGAATAAATTTGATGGCTCAATTAAATTTGTTTAAGGCAGCAAAAAAAAGAATCATAAAAAATCTAAAACTAAAAAAAATGAGAAAATCTAAAAAATTTAAGTCTAATATTATATATTATAAACTATAATTTTAAGTAGTTCAAAATAATAATAAAGAATAAAATCTGTCAAAAACCGCATAACTCAAATGTTTTTAATTTCATCGTAAAACTATATTATAAAAACAAACACAATTCCTTCAGGAACTCAAAGAAACTTAATTTGGAGAACTAAATTCATTGGATTCTGAGATATCAAATGTCTAATTTCGGTGTTTTCCGGCTTAGATTTCTTCGTGGTCCTGAATGTGTTGCATTTAAAAAATCTGAACACTCCTCATTTTGAAGGTGTGTGTGTGTGTGTAGAATGTTGCTTCTATTTTGATTTTGGAATTCACTCTTCAGTTGTCAAAATGCCGTCCAAGGAAGAAGAGCAGCGTATCAAAATTTTGCTCGCACATCGTGAAAATCCGAGCTACTCACACGCAAAGCTGGCAAAATCGCTAAAAGTTGCCAAATCAAACGTTACAAATGTAGTTAAATTGTTTGGGGAACGATTGTCGACAGGCAGGAAGTCTGGATCGGGGGGAAATCGAAAACCGGAAGCCGCTGAGACGACAAAGAGAGTAGCTAGTAGATTCGAGCGAAACCCTAACCTCTCTCTCCGAGATACCGCAAATAAGCTGGGTGTATCGTCTACAACCGTGCATCGAACCAAAAAAAAAGAATCAGACTATCGACTTACAAGAAGGTAGTGACTCAAAATCGCGATGATAAATGAAATTTGTCGGCCAAAGCGCGATTCCGAAGGCTGTACACGACGATGCTGACGAAGTTTGACTGCGTGGTAATGGACGACGAAACCTACGTCGGAGCCGACTACAAGCAGCTTCCGGGTCAGGAGTTTTATACGGCAAAAGGAAGGGGAAAGGTAGCAGATATTTTCAAGCACATGAAACTGTCAATGTTCGCGAAGAAATATCTGGTTTGGCAAGCCATCTGTACCTGTGGGTTGGAAAGCAGCATTTTCACAGCTTCCAAGACTGTCAACCAAGAAATTTACGTGAAAGAATGTTTGAATAAATGTCTGCTGCCTTTCCTGAAGAAACACGGTTTTTTCGTACTGTTTTGGCCGGATTTGGCATCTTGCCATTACGGTAAAGAGGCCATGGAGTGTTACGCCGCCAACAACGTGCAGGTGGTTCCCAAGGACAAGAACCCTCCCAATACGTCAGAGCTCCGCCCAATTGAGAAATACTGGGCTATTGTCAAGCGGAACCTTAAGAAGACCAAAAAAACTGCTAAGGACGAGCAGCAGTTCAAGGCAAACTGGCTTTCTGCGGCGAAGAAGCTGGACAAGGTGGCTGTACAAAATCTGATGGCAGAGGTTAAGCGTAAGGCCCGGAAATTCGAATTTGGAAAAGCGGAATCCTAACTAAATATTTTTCCTGAATGTTATACTAATAAAACTTGAAAAAGAAATTTAATTTGATTTTTTAAATAAACGATTTCACCGATTTACACGCGTTTTCCCTTGACCAAATTTTGACCGTATCACCCTTTAGCAATGTTTATTTTACCGAACGTTTATTTGACCTAAGGTTTATTCTACCTAATACTTTCGGCAGAAAAATCTTCGAACGAATGACACGTAGCCTGATATTCTTTTTAAATAAGCGGATTACCTATGACATAAACAGTCATTGTTTGTCATGTCTGAGATTCGGCTGAGAAAACTGAAATGTTACAATTACGCTATTTTGACTGCCAAAAATTAAGAAATTAGTAAACAAAATTTCATAACTTCGATGAGTTAGGTGCTGCCCAGAAATCATCTTTCCTTTATACGAAAGATAATTCAATTCGTTCCGTGATCTTTCATATAATTTCTAAGGGGGCGCTAAAAAGCCCTACCGTTTAATTATAGTATTGATTTTAATTTCTCCGGTTTGCTCCAATAAAACATCCATTAGCAAAACACTTGGTGTAAGTAAATATAGTAATTATGATCCCCCAATCACGCAGCAGAAGCAGAAGATCACCGGCTACCGATATTTGATTTATATCGACGTTTCCGCGCCAAACACGGCCCAAGAGTGCGATGATGATCAAAGTCCGCCCCATTTTCGACCCTAACAACGAAACGAACGCACGAACGTGCGGCCCAAGAAATATTCCGTGGCGCTCAAGAGGTAGGTTGCAGTGAACATCCCAAAATGGGTAGTTTTATAAGGTTATTTAATAGTGATCCACCTTTTATTTTTGCTCGTGCCGCTTGCTCGTTGCTGCCGTTTATTCGTCGTCGTCGTTTGCCCGGTTTGGCCGGTTCCAGGCGAAGGTTCCAGCCTGAGCACTTCCGCCTGAACGATTTCTCGTGCGTTTTCTGCGCCTCTGCTTCAACCCGATGATGCGTATACGCGATTATTATTGTTTTTAGTATTATTATTATTATTGATGATGATGAAGGCGACGACGATGATAGTAGTAGTTGTAGTTGTGGTAGATGTAGTAGAAGAGGAGTTCCCCCTTTAGAAGATGGATCCATCGATTGAGATCAACACCTTGCTCTCGGTCGATGATGGGTTTGGGTCGTCTCGAAGCGCAAGCGAAGGGGAACTCCTACTGGATGTTCGAAGCTACGCAGAAGCCGCAGAAGCGTCACAAACCGAAGCCGAAGACCAAAGCTGGTCGGAAGAAATGGGCTTGGTAAATTAATTGCGTAAACAAGAGGTGGTACGGTGTCGATTGGAGTAATTAGATACTAAATTTATGGACCGATGATGCTGGTTGGTTCGTTTTTGTGAGCTACAGAAAGTAGAGGTCGCTACACAGCCATTTGGACACCCGGATTGAGTTGTTAAGGCAGCAACCAATCCTAGCGGAGATTTTTACGAGATATATACAATACGATAATCGTTTAATTGGAATTGTCAACAGGTTTTCCATTCAATCGGCAAGGTTTTTGATTGAGAAAAGTTTTCTGCAGCCAGCTCGGTTTAATTTTGCTTCCCTAATAAGATTTACTCTGAGCTTATTATCTTTACCGAACAACTAATCAATTATCTCGGTAATGTGTCTGTAGCGTAATTAAAGCCCCGTACAGGTATTTTACATCGATTTTCTATCAATATACTGGTATTCAAGTATTTTAAATTAATTACCATTTGCTGGGTGACTTCGAATGAACTGAATGAACTTTTAAGGTCCTTTTCATTTAGGATTAGGAAGCTGTGCACCATCAGCGTTTATGATAGTAGAATTTTCAATCTCTGGATTCGATTCAGAACATTAACGTCTAAAATCCCGCTTGGTTCAGTTAATAGAACATGAAATCGCTGGAATTGCTGAAAGTCAAGTGAGCACTACGAAAGGAGTGAACTTAATTATCAAAATAATAGAGATATCAGGTATCTAATCAAGTAGTTTCAGATTAAACTGTCGTCGAACGGTTAACGCAAACCGATTGCGTGCGTTTGAAGAAGCGAATCATCAAGAGAGCCAGATAGTTTCTGGTGATTAAGATATGGAGGAACGAAATTACACAGAATTTTGATTTGACTGAAGACCAACTCTACGTCGAACCAATCAAAAGGTTCGAACAACATTGCCACGGCTTCAAATGGCATTTTGAACATTGCAGTGCATTGCCGAATGTGATCCTGAAATTTTCCAGCCTACACTCAAAGGCTATGTGATTAGAAGAGAAATTCCGGACTTTTAAAAGAGGCAGAAGAGTGGTTCGTCGGTGTGAAATCCTATAAACATTTTTTTATCAGATGATCAGCCAGATTGCGAATGAGGCCTCAGAAGCCAAAAGGGTATAAGAGACAAAATTGAAAAAAAAACTGGGATAAGCATCTAGAACGAATTTTTGACCGCCAAACATCATAAGCTTACTAACAACTATTTTCATATGTCGTTTCGATCAAAGTCGTTTTAAAATCTTTATGTCATTTGCGACTTATATCAACGATGCAGTTAACGGACAGTCATTGAAAAACTTATCCGGTACAACTGTGATCGATGCTTGAACTCGTGAATATCGGCTCAGGAAGCAACTGACTTGCCAACTGAGCTATATCACATGCCCAAACCCTACTTACTGAAAGCTACATTTTGTTTGGAGGCAAAGGGGTATAAGTGCAGCACAGCCTTCTAAGTGATGCGCTTTGCCATTAACCCTAGCGTGATTTTCAGAAAGTAGTGTTTTTTCAACGAGACCAATTTTGTTAAAAAAGTTGTAATTTGCATTTCTTTTGAATAGCTGATGATGTTTAAAAATTTACCGTCAACCGTGATTTATCTAATTGCATTTAGTGATAATTCAAGTCGACAAAATATTATTAAAATTAATTTTGTTCTCTATTTCACCCACCAATGAATGGATCACGAATTCCTGATTTGTTAATATAAGGAGCAACTCACGGATTAAAAGCTCTTACAAAACTTGAAAAGAGCAAAAAATTTAGTTGTATTAGATAATTGGATTAATATTGTAGCGCCTTTCGTTAATTCACTGTTAAAAATCAACTCATAGTGACCGCATGTTCCTATCCAATGCCAAATTGATCAGGAAAGGGACAACAAAACATGCAGTGATTGGAATTAAGTGAAAAATACCTCACACGAATTAGTAAAAAAAAATATTCTGATGAAAAATTTTTGATGAAAAGATTGGCTGGAACTTGACAAGGCTATATCGATCTTCAGACCTAAAATTTCTTAACTTACTGTACCAGAGTATATTTTCTTCAAAACAGACAAAAAATAAATTTTTGAATACGCAGTTTTCAGTGGTGGAATAGATTTATCTTTATTCATGTTTCGTCTGAGAGGTCAGTAGAATACAACTATATTAATTAGCGATAGCGCCTTCGTGAACGCATCAGCTGACTGATTCTCAGTAGAGATGTTTCTCAAAGAAAGCTGACCGCTTTTTACGATCTCCTTAATGAATGCATACTTCAAATCCCGATGCTTCATCCGCTGATGAGTCCGCGCCTTATCCAGATACTGGATGCAAGGGATGTTGTCCTCCATTAACTTGAAAGGAGTGCTAACCACACCCAATTCACCAATGAAGTTTGTTAACCACAAACCTTACTTGACTGCATGCATCTCA
Source organism: Uranotaenia lowii (assembly GCF_029784155.1). Classification (NCBI taxonomy): domain Eukaryota; kingdom Metazoa; phylum Arthropoda; class Insecta; order Diptera; family Culicidae; genus Uranotaenia; species Uranotaenia lowii. The sequence goes on from NC_073692.1 coordinate 109,635,744, forward strand.
GCTGACCTATCTCAGCTTCGGTCGACGACAGACTGACCGTCTGCTGACGTTTTGTTGCCAACGAAATAAGATTTCCCGTAAGTTGATCCGTGTTCCCCTTTCTGCGGGTATACCAATGCCATATCGGTCATACGTCGAAGGTATCGCAGAATACGCTTTAGGCCTTGTTAATGCCTATCTGCCGGACTGGCCTGGTATTTGCCAAGTGCGCTAACTGCAGCACTGATATAATGGTGACTGCAAACAACCGATCAAATCATTGAACGGCTGCTCGGTGATAACCTCACCATATTGTTCAGCTGCGTCCTGCTGGGTTTCCTGTAACCTGGGTTAAGCTAACCGTTTTCCAAATCTCGCTCGCATCCAGGGCTGCTCGATAGTTGCTTAGTCCGCTAACCGCAGCACTGATGTTCGGCCAAAAAAAAAGCAATCAACCGATCAAATCGTTGGCCGGCTGCTTAGTGATAACCTCACTTCGTTCAGCCCGAATCTTGTTCTCTTTCATGGTTGCGGTGGTCTTCCGGAAAAATCAGTCCCTTTGGCCCTTGCGCTTGCTGACGATTCGAAGTTGCTCTTTCTCATCATCAGCGGCTACGTTAGCCATGTAGTTTCTCCTGTTCGCTGACTGCGTCTCTGGGCCGGCTCAGGATTGACGGAATCTTGATCATAATCGTCACCTTCGTCATCGCTACTTCCGTAGTCGCTCTCGTCTCGCGCCTGACATTGACTGGCACCGGAAATGATGATTCTTTGATTCTGGTGGCTGATAACCTCAGCACGCGAACGACGAGAGTTTCTTGCATGTTGCTTTCTGGTAACCCCAGAGTAGCAACCTCTTGTAGCTAATAGTGCTAATTCTCGATGCCTCCAAGAATAAGCTGGACTTCGTCCGGCAGCACCCGTCCATAATGCCTCAGGAATCAGAGGATCGAGGAGCCAGCCAGGAGCCAGAGGATCATCGCAGAGAGCCAGCAAGCTGTCGGGAGACCCAGCCAGCGCCAAGACGAGCCAACCTAGGGTTCCCGAGCCAGCGGAGATGGACCAGACAGCCAGACAGCCAGACAGCCAAAAGTCCACGGCCAGCCAGGAGGTACTGCCAGAGCCCGGGGAGGTTCGCGGATTGAGGCGCAAGCGTGAGCTCACGACCAACGGCCGGGAGGAGTCCCAGGATCCGCAACCGAGATGGTTCAGCGCGAAGGTCGGTAGGTCCACCCCTGAAAAATTGGGTGGAGCTGATAGCCGAGGGGGTTGCTGTCGTGCTGTGGTTGTGGTCAGTAGTTATGAGCTGATCCAACGCAGAAAATCACTAGCGCAGAGGATTGTCAGCGCAGAGGCCACGAGATGCTTCAGGTCAGCCAGAAGGTGCCACTGGGGTTCGAGGCCGAGAAGTCAGATTCCGAAAGGGTTACTCTCGATGCCGTTACGCATTAGGTTAGCATTATGTGTTCTATAACGACGGCCGGGAGGAGAAGCTAACAGCCACACACTCTCGGAATCTGTAACCAGGATTAGTTCGGGTCTAATATCCCAGATGGAGTATAAGACCGTATCGAAGTATGGGAGAAGCTGCTTGGCGAGAGGGTTACTCTCGTGATTTGGAGCTGCGCTGCGGTTAGCATGCGTGAGTTTATCATCGTCTGTTGGAAGAAGTTTTTAGCGCCTTGTAGGAGATGCCGTTGCGGTTAGTTGCCAGCAACTTCAGCAATGCATTAGATCCAGATGGTTCGCATGCTGCTGAACGTTGCCTCCCACATTTCCGAAGTTGTCAAAGCGTTGACGTAACGGGACGAATGTCCACAAAGCTTGTTGAGAGGGTTACTCTTGAGATGTGGAGCTGTAGTCAGCACGCGTGATCTCATCCAAGCCAGCAGTTTAATTTTTCTGTGGCTTTGGAGGCGATGTTTTGGGCGACGGTTAGTTGCCAGCAACTCAGAGCCAGATTTGACGTTTGTGGTTGATAGTTGCCTCCAGCTATTTCGGAGAGATAATAGCGTGAGAGCCCTCGCACGAAGTGTAACCTGTATATGACGCTTATTAGACTGGTTGTTCTCTACGGGCACGAGACATGGATATTGCTTGAGGAGGACCTGCGTACACTCGGAGTATTCGAGCGACGAGTGTTAAGAACCATCTTTGGCGGCGTACAGGAGAACAGAGTGTGGAGGCGAAGGATGAACCACGAGCTCGCGCGACTCTACGGCGAACCCAGTATCCAGAAGGTGGTGAAGGCTGGCCGGATACGCTGGGCAGGACATGTTGCGAGAATGCCGGATGACTGTCCTGCAAAACAGGTGTTCGCTACGAATCCGGTAGGAACAAGACGAGCGGGGGCGCAAAGAGCGAGGTGGTTAGACCAAGTGGAGCGTGATCTGGCGAACGTAGGGTGCCCGAGAAATTGGAGAACGGTTGCTATGAACCGAGTGAATTTTAGGAATTATGTTCGTCAAGTTATGTCGTGAGACGGAAAACTATGTAAATAAATAATAATAGCGTGAGAGCAACAAGAGAAAAGTCCATGAAGCTGCAAGTCGAGAGGATTATTCTCGTGCTTGGTAGCTGCGCTGCGGTTAGCATGCGCAGGCTTGTATTCGACGGTTGAAAGCTGCGTCTGAGGAGGTGGTTTGGGAGACGGTTAGTCGCCAGCGATCTCAACCACTCCTTGATTCCTGAGGCATTATGGACGGGTGCTGCCGGACGAAGTCCATCTTATTCTCGGAGGCATCGAAAATTAGCACTATTAGCTACAAGAGGTTGCTTCTCTGTGGTTATCAGAAAGCAACATGCAAGAAACTCGCGTCGTTCGCGTGCTGAGGTTATCAGCCACCAGAATCAACGAATCATCAATTCCGGTGCCAGTCAGCGTAAGGCGCCAGACGAGAGCGACTACGAAAGTAGCGATGACGAATCTTATCATCATCACCTGTCATCAGCAATCATTGATCTATTGTTCTCGATTGCGAATTGAACAACAAGCAAGAGGAACCAAAACAAACAATGTTTTGGTTCTGCTGCAATTGGCAGCAATGTGGATCCGCCGAAACCGTAAGTATCAACATAAATTTATACAAAAACTAATTAACTCTTGTAGATATTAATATTTATGATTTCTTACCCATATCAATAAGATTAAAACACATGAATGTGAAAAATTATTAGTGGCAAAGGGTGAAAATAGTGGCAAAGGGGTAAAAGTGATTTTTTTTTGGTGGCAAAGAGATCTGCATGTGTTTGGATCCAAAGGGGATAAGTACCAAAATAAAAAATTGGTGTCGCCTCAATTAACGTCACCGTTATTTTTGGGAAAATGTTGTACAATGCTTTGTTTTGATTTAGGAAGTTCTTTCTCATTAAAAAAGTTTAAAAAAAATATTTATGGAATTATTGGAACACAACGAATCTCAAGTGCGCTTTTCTCGAAATCAGCTTTGATGCACTTATACCCCTTTGGCTTCAAGGGCCACAAATTCTTTTCATGAAAATAACTGCAAGGTACGGCATCAATGCTTCCTTAAAATAAAATAAGGCCTCTATGACCTTTGATCCTCTTGCAAACTACGGTACCCTCGCAATCACTCGCAATGACTCGAGATACACACTGATTCTAGCCATTTGCCAATTAGAGAGGGATACTTCTTTCAGCGTTCCTATATTCCGCAAGCGACAATTTAATATGTGTAAGGCTTGTACCACTTTGAATCGGGTCTTACATATATAATTTCCGATTTCTCCATGAGAAAATAACGTACAAAATTCGTTAAAATAAATTTCTATAGGGTTTTATTTAAACTTTTTGAGAAAAAAAGAAAAAAAAAATGATGTTTTGATGAATTTCAGAACTTTTCGTCAAATACTTCCCATCAATGTATGCACAGTTTCAAAATCAACCGCGTAATTGGCAATTTTTCCCGCTCTCTGCATCATCAGATGATTCTTTGATGGATTTGCCACTCTTTTCAAATTTACTCTTGACTATTGCCCATATCTTTTAATGGGCACGACAGCATACGTCTTTTTTCAAAAACATCAATATTATTCTGCTGGTACCATTCCAATACATCTCGGATGTAGATCGACTAGAAATTCACGGAGCCTTCACGTGACTGGATAGGTGGCAAAACCAAAAAAAAAACTATGTTCTGAAGACACTTCTTCTTGGAAACTCATCCACTTTTGGTTGCTCCCGTGATGTAAACTTTTGTCTTCTTCCATCAGCTACAGATGGCTTGCCAAATCATAAAATTGCGGGCAAATTTATCCGCAAAAACAAATTTTAATCTACCTAGAGTATTCTCCTTATGCGAACTGTACTCTGCGCTGCATTGACCGTTCCGCCAGATTACTTAGAGAAACCCAAGGATTATTTAGGGCTTCCCTGATGACGTTTGCAAGTAGTTTCCTATCCAATTTTTCACTTCAAAGTTTGGTTTGTTTAGCACAATCTACCGTCAATGTATCCTGGTAACGTTTGGGCAAGTTATTCAAATTCTATTTCGAGAGTTTGAGAGGCTTGGCGATCATTCTCCCTCACCATCAGGGTTGCCAAATTCAGGGAACTTGAAAATAAAACTCAGGCAAAATCAGGCCAGAAGCGTAGAAGAAAATAAGATTTTTTTAATGTTACCATCGAGTCTAAAACTTTCGCTGAAACAAAATTTTCTCTCAAAAAAATGCGTATTTTATAATTTTTCCATCATAAAGTCACTAATGTCAACAATACTGTTGATCATACGCAAAAACAGTGTTCGATAGATAGAAAATTTATTCATCTTCAATATCCAAAAGAGGGATTTCAAATTACTGCTAAGCCGTCCGAGATATTTTAATCTAAGTACAAGAACTTTTTTTTTATTTTTCCGAAATTTCATAATTGGAACATAACTGAAAAACGGTTCTACTGAGATACAGTTCGTCCGCACTGCAAGTTTTCCCTTGTGGTAGATGCAACTCTATTTGTATCTACCGCTTCATAGTAGTAGGCCCGTGAGGAACAAAAATTTGATATGTGATGATATGCTTCTAAATAAATTCTACCCGCTCATTTTCAACATCTTTAATTTCATCTAACATTTTATCCACCTATATGAAAAAAATTTCCTAATCTTTAGATGTCCCTACTAAAAAGGACATCAATTTTCATCGCTAGGCCGATAAATTAAATCTACAAACATAAATTACGGTGATTAATCCTTCATATAAAGTTTATTTACAAAAAATTATTGTTAGATTAGATCATTATAAACATCAATAAAAAAAATACAAGGAAAAAAACACCTTTCATTTCTCGTTGCATTCATAAACACACCGCATTGAAATCACTTAAAAAATCACGTGAATGGTAGGTGAGTTTCATCAAGAACGAATTTTTACAAGGACACATTTACGCATTTATTTCGTAGCACCTACGTTAAAATCAATTGGATAAAAGCTATGTAGTTTTTCATAAATCCTGACGAAATTCCCAGAATAGAAATCTTCTAGATCAAATCGCTGTCAAAAGATTCTCGGTACAATAACAAGAGGCGTTTTAGTAAATAAAAGAAAACGACCCTATTTTAAGAAGTACAAACCTTATGTACAAGTTCTCTCACAGCTAAATTGGTTTCTGGGGTAGTTTATCAGAAAATTATTTTATTGATACAACAATTTTACACCCATTCATCACCAATTTGTCACCCGTGCCTCTACCGAACGATAGATTCATATCCAAACCAATTGACATGTCCAACTGACAAACCGTGAAACTTCACAGAGCGTTTACCTACGCTTTCAATATGCTAACCTTCCCGTAGTCACGAATTTAATCGATGTCGTCGTGCTGTCCAGCTGCAAACATCAATGATTTCAGGTTTTGAGTATTTTTTTTTTCATGCCTTCTCCGGTGTGGCTCCCATCCGAGAGTCGAGTGCCAAATCCTACAACAGGTAAGCATTCCCCAATCTGTCCCATCAATCTTCAATTTGCTCACTACCGAATGACAGTCAGTTGCCGGTTTTGTTGTTGTCAGTCGGGCGTGTGTCTCGAATTACATACAAATATACACGTCGCAGGACAGTTGGTTCAATGTTTTACCTACCAACCTTTTAAATTTACTTACCGTTTAGTTCTTCCGACTTGTCAGTGGAAGACGAGTTCAGGGCGCCTGATGGTGATCTTACAATTATCCGAAAGTGTAACCGTTCGCTTCAGTTTTGGTGAAACCTTTCAAAGAAGTAGTTTTGAAATATTGAGATAAAATAAAGTCATTTTTAAGATCCTTTAACATATCTTGGTTCAAACTTTATTTTGCTGTTAGTTAGACATAATTAGTTTTATTTTACTGATCAGAGCAAAATGGGTGAGATGAATAAACCCATTGGGCATAAAATTCCGAAAAAATAGCAAAATGGGCAGCTTGAGGTGGGAATGCAATTGACATTATCTGCCGTTTAACTGAACAAGAAATTAATTTCGATAGGATTTTCTACTAAATGTTCGTGACTAAAACATTGGGGTCCTTTTCTTATTTCTCAAACCTGGAGGTCTTAAAAGGTTTGTTTTAGTTCTAAATTTTATGACTATATGCAGTTGTAAAGAAACGTTTACACGAGTGAACAAAACTATATTTAATAACATTGAAGGCAGTTCAATTAAATCCTCAATGCTACCAAGTGCAAACTAGACATTTTACAAAACAGTTTTACGTATTTTTGGAAAAAAAAGTAGAGCTGTCAAACTGATGTGTGATTTCCATACACCATGCAACTCTCAAATCTACACATTATCCTAAATTAGCAGGTAAAGGGAAAGTAAGTGATATCACACTCACTTTTGAAGGAACAAAAATCCGTCAAAAATATTTTAAGGCCATATCGACGCGCTGTTTTAAGTCTGATGAACAAATTCGGATAAGTAACCGCACCCTTTTTAATTTCGTATCTTTCAGTAAAAGTGATTTAAACTAAAACAGAATCAAGTATTTAATATTGGCTCCGAACCATATCCACCAATCCCAGATGATTGAGACATTGAAACAATCAAGCAAAATTTACGCATTTTCCTTATTGAGCAATGTACATGCCACACATTTTTTCGTTTTAAAAGCTGTTTGCCAAATGTGTGAAAGTATTCCACATTAATGTGCTGCAGTACCTTCACACAATTAATGTGTTGGTCTAAATATTTCAAGAGTGTGTGAATTTACACACACTAATGTGTGAAACGGTTCGTCAGTGTGGCGAATTTGCTCAAAAAAAAATTTTTTTTTTGGGCTTGTGATATTGCTCAGTTGGCAAGTCAGTTGCATCCTGAGCCGATGTCAGTGAGTTTGAGGCCAAGAGCAAACATAGATCACAGTTGTACCGGATAAGTTTTTCAACTGCATCGTTTATATAAGACGCAAATGACATAAAGATGTTAAAACGACTCTGATCGAAACAAAAAAATCATATATGTTTTCCCTCACAGGCCAGTGTTACGAGTATAATTGAACTCAATGCTAATAAATAGACCTTCATTCAATAGGCTTTAATCAGTTTTCTAAATAGATACTAAGTTTCTGTCCTGTGCAAAATTAAACAGCACAAAATTTCATTAAGACTATCCATAAATCAGTATAAAACTAAGCCTTTTAAAGTTCTAGAGTTTGAAAAACTCGTGAATGTTTTTCAAATAACAATGTCAAATTTTCCTATACAAAGTTTAAAGTTTAAGGCTACTTTTAAATTTAGCAAAAACATAAAAAAATGCAAATAGTTGTGAACCTAACCAAAGCTTTAAAACCTCACGGTTCAAGACATTCGGAAATGACCTTTAATTGCCTCTGTGGAGCATAGCAAGTCTTAAGGGTATTTTTTATTATCTAATAATTTGCGCTTGAAGTATTCATATCTTCCCAAAAATTGAAAATTTGGTTGATTTCAGATCAGATTGCATTTTTTTTTAAATTTTTTGATTCATATAGATTTTTTGTTAATAAAAAGACCATATTTAAGATACATTAATCTTTTATTTATCAACGGAAATAAAAAAAAATAGCATCTTAAAAAAATATATGTGATTGTACATCGTAAAAATTAAAAAAAAATCAATTAAAACGAAGATCTGAAGACCTTCAACTCAAATTCGTCAGGAAAAAAAAATCCCCATAACATTCATAGAAAATACCGTTAAAATCATGTGAATGTGCAAAGAAAAATGTGAGTCTGTGAATATTTGATGGTCTACTCTATTTCAAGAGAACTGACAAAAAAGTTGTAACAATGAAATAAATCTGCAAAATAAATTATTAAAAACATGAATATAGAAGATAAAATAATTTCATAAAAACATAAACAAAGATAAGTTTTCTTGTCGATTTGGTCATTTTCATTTGTTGACATTTTTCACGTATCAAGCTTTGCAGTTTTACACAATTTTTTTTTTGCAAATTTCTTCGTATCATGCTGCATTTAAATTTCTTCTGCAATTCTTATAGAACTAAATAATTATTCACTTTTTAACATATCTGTAAATTTCTGTAATTTTTTGTGATTTTTTATAATTTTTTTTCATTTTCCATAATGTCTGGCAGTTTTTTGTAATTTTTCGATTTTTTTGTCATTTTTTAAGTTTTTGGATTTTTTTGCCATTTTTGATATTTTTTAAAATTTAAAGAAATTTGTGGCTTTTCTTTATAATTTTTTTTTAAGTTTTTGTTATTTTTTTTGGAATTTTTTGCAGTTTTTGCAATTTTTTGTAATTTTTTTGATTTTTTTTTGCAATTTTTTAAACAGTTCTTGTAGTTTTTTGTATTAATTTGTATTTTTTTTTTAATTTTTTGTAATTTTTTGTAACTCATTTTGAAATTCTGTATTTTTTTAAATATTTGTAACTCTTTATAATTTTTGAAATTTTTTATAATTTTGAAATTTTTTTGTTAATTAAATTTTTTGTAAAAATTTGTATATTTTTAAATTTTTTGTAGTTTTTTTAATTTTTCTAATTTTTAAACTTTTTTTGTATTTTTGCTGTATTTTTCTGTAAATTGGGAAATTTTTGAAATTTATGTATTTTTTTTGTAAGAATTGTAAATATTGTCATTTTTGTTATATTGTGATTTTTTAATTTCTCGCCATTTTAGAATTTTTTGTTACATTCGTTATTTTCGTCATTTTTGTCATTTTTATTGTTTTGTCATTTCAGTTATTATTTTAAATTTAGTATTTAATGTAATTTTTGTAATTTTTGTAATTTTTGTAATTTTTGTAATTTTTGTATTTTTTGTAATTTTTGTAATTTTTGTCATTTTTGTCATTTTTGTCATTTTTGTCATTTTTGTCATTTTTGTCATTTTTGTCATTTTTGTCATTTTTGTCATTTTTGTCATTTTTGTCATTTTTGTCATTTTTGTCATTTTTGTCATTTTTGTCATTTTTGTCATTTTTGTCATTTTTGTCATTTTTGTCATTTTTGTCATTTTTGTCATTTTTGTCATTTTTGTCATTTTTGTCATTTTTGTCATTTTTGTCATTTTTGTCATTTTTGTCATTTTTGTCATTTTTGTCATTTTTGTCATTTTTGTCATTTTTGTCATTTTTGTCATTTTTGTCATTTTTGTCATTTTTGTCATTTTTGTCATTTTTGTCATTTTTGTCATTTTTGTCATTTTTGTCATTTTTGTCATTTTTGTCATTTTTGTCATTTTTGTCATTTTTGTCATTTTTGTCATTTTTGTCATTTTTGTCATTTTTGTCATTTTTGTCATTTTTGTCATTTTTGTCATTTTTGTCATTTTTGTCATTGTTGTCATTTTTGTCATTTTTGTCATTTTTGTCATTTTTGTCATTTTTATCATTTTTGTCATTTTTGTCATTTTTGTCATTTTTGTCATTTTTGTCATTTTTGTCATTTTTGTCATTTTTGTCATTTTTGTCATTTTTGTCATTTTTGTCATTTTTGTCATTTTTGTCATTTTTGTCATTTTTGTCATTTTTGTCATTTTTGTCATTTTTGTCATTTTTGTCATTTTTGTCATTATTGTCATTTTTGTTATTTTTGTCATTTTTGTCATTTTTGTCATTTTTGTCATTTTTGTCATTTTTGTCATTTTTGTAATTTTTGTAATTTTTGTCATTTTTGTCATTTTTGTCATTTTTGTCATTTTTGTCATTTTTGTCATTTTTGTCATTTTTTTCATTGTTGTCATTTTTGTCATTTTTGTCATTTTTGTCATTTTTGTCATTTTTGTCATTTTTGTCATTTTTGTCATTTTTGTCATTTTTGTCATTTTTGTCATTTTTGTCATTTTTGTCATTTTTGTCATTTTTGTCATTTTTGTCATTTTTGTCATTTTTGTCATTTTTGTCATTTTTGTCATTTTTGTCATTTTTGTCATTTTTGTCATTTTTGTCATTTTTGTCATTTTTGTCATTTTTGTCATTTTTGTCATTTTTGTCATTTTTGTCATTTTTGTCATTTTTGTCATTTTTGTCATTTTTGTCATTTTTGTCATTTTTGTCATTTTTGTCATTTTTGTCATTTTTGTCATTTTTGTCATTTTTGTCATTATTGTCATTTTTGTTATTTTTGTCATTTTTGTCATTTTTGTCATTTTTGTCATTTTTGTCATTTTTGTAATTTTTGTCATTTTTGTCATTTTTGTCATTTTTGTCATTTTTGTCATTTTTGTCATTTTTGTCATTTTTGTCATTTTTGTCATTTTTGTCATTTTTGTCATTTTTGTCATTTTTGTCATTTTTGTCATTTTTGTCATTTTTGTCATTTTTGTCATTTTTGTCATTTTTGTCATTTTTGTCATTTTTGTCATTTTTGTCATTTTTGTCATTTTTGTCATTTTTGTCATTTTTGTCATTTTTGTCATTTTTGTCATTTTTGTCATTTTTGTCATTTTTGTCATTTTTGTCATTTTTGTCATTTTTGTCATTTTTGTCATTTTTGTCTTTTTTGTCATTTTTGTCATTTTTTTTTCATAAGTTTCTTATTTTCAAATCGGTTTTAAAGCCTTTGAACATAGAACGAGACCATTATTCTTTTTTTTTTTTTGAATTCTTAAAAATTAGGTTTTTATGATTTTTTTTAAATAATTATATTGGATGGAAATTTATTCCAAAAAACATAATTTTTTATTGGTTTGCAACTGAATTTCAAACTTTTGTTCGCAATTTATAAATGATATTTGTGGTTATTTACTCACACCTTTGAACAAATATGAACCTAGGGAACACTTCGAATATGGAAGTGTCAAACTTTATGCCTCATTATTGACAATTTCCATTCAAAGCACTTGTCATCATTCCGATCTCATATTTCCACGGATAATTATTGCCCTAGTGTTCCAAGCGATTTGCGTCAAGGGAATACAAGACAGAAGGAAAACGTCAATCATTCAACTTCCTAGACAACTTTTTGCCTCTTTTTTTTCATTCACAGTATAAATGACTGCAAATGTGAAAAAAATGGGAGTGATAATTACCAATGACATCCGCTGTTAATTGAATCACTTTAACTCAATTACATTTGTAGTTACGGAAAAATGTATGAGTCTGAACTGACGATACTCGTTTTAAAATCCATGTTCAAAAGTTTTCGATATTTTATTCTAAATAATAGATTCAACAATTTATTTTGTCTACTCAACTTTAAGATTGTTGATTTTTTATCCATGATTACTTCGTGTAATTCTATAATGTTTTATTTTACCAAATAATTCGTGCATACTATCAGTAATGCTTTCCTGTGACTGAATTGCACTTACTAAACCTAAGCCATGATCGCAAATTGATTCAATTAGCGCTCAATTAATCCAGGTTCAACCTCATCAAACAGCTTCAATCCGAAAACCTTCAATTCTCGGACAATCTCCTCAATCATTACACCTATTCAATCACGGGTAACGAAGAACGAAAACACTAATATACTCATTAGCTTCGGCTTGATTGCCATATAATTTATTTATTAAACGTAAATATTTGGCTGCCGAATTTCGGGTAGATTCGTCATCGTCCGCCTTGTTCGAAATCGACTCGGCGTTGGCCCGGCTCTCGAATGTTTCAGGTTAAAGTCCGTCCAAAAGTAAGTAAGCAAGCAAGCAAGCAAGCATGTTGAGTAAAGCTCCACCGACCTCGATCATTTGCTTCCCGAGAACTGGGGAAGAACCAGAGTCGATCCATTGAGTGAGAAGATGATGTTATAATTGAAAAACATTTTTTTTTCGCTCGAGACTTCTGCCTTTTTTCTGGGAATCTGTTGGAAGCAGCTAACCACTTTTGGAGCGACCGAATGAGCGATAAGGTGCAGCAGCAATAGCAGGTTCGTGGCTTTCGTTCTGAGCGCGTTGAAGTCTTTCGATGCTTCTTGATCGGACCAAAGTGAAGGCAAACCTATATATTCCGGTTGGTTCAGCCCATTTCTGGACGGGAGATTGCGAAACACTCTCGAAAGTCTCGAAACATAGTGATTACAGCGTTTAACTTTGTTTGGTTTGTTTTTCGTATTTATGAAGCTGGGAGCGATCCGATTAAACGACCTTTGACAATTGTCAATTATGACACTTTTTAATGTGATTTCTGCTACTTTTGAACTTGATCTTTTATCGTTTAACTCTTTTACTTCAAATTTGAAGTAAACATAATTGCTGGGCCTAATCGCTTATGATTGGCATCCATCTATACAAGTTGTTTGAAAAGGAACACAAAAAAAACTTCACTCGAACAGGAAATCCCTTTCGTTTCCTTCTGCTACAGATTAAAGTATAAAGATATTCAAATCAATTCTCGATGCCTACCTTCCAGCAGCACAAGTGAATCAGTCACATTGGGTGGATACAAACAAACAAACATACATTCACATACTTATGTTTATGCATGGTTCGGTTCGAGGTAAGCAAAAAAAAAAAACAAACGAATAATCAATCGACTACTGCCGGAATGATAAATTGTGGCAACACGGGAGCGATGGGTGCTACATTAGCATTCTATTTGTCTCTTTTGTTTCACCTCGGTAACATTTATATTATCAATTGCTTTTGACATAATATGGGGGACATTTCCCGGTGGCTGCTGGAGCAATCTTGAAGATCGGTGGAGCCATTCACATTCTCCTGAATTTAATGGAATTAAAAAAAAAAAGACATTTTGAATTTTTTTTTCTCAATCATTTAGATGAATACACTTTCTCATATGTTACCTTTCAGCAAAATATGGAAGTCTAAAGTTCCCCCAACTTTTATCGAATCTATAAGAAATTCTCATTACTATCGGAGTTATCATAAATTGACATCATTATTTGCAAATCACTTGTTTCTCCCTTCCCCACCCAATAAACCAATCCCAAAAGGTTTAAACGCTTGTTTCTATTCTTACTTTCTCACCTTGGAGCCATCAGACGACCCAACGAATGTGCAAGGTCCAAAAGAAAAAAAAATCTAAATTGCAACACCACAGACACCAGACATCTTGGAGATCTGGGGGTCCAGCTCTGAGGCTGAGATAGAAGCAGCCAGCAAACGGTTCATTCGAGCAAGATGCATCTCTAGACGATTTGCAGACTGCGATCTTTGCAAATTTTGCTGTTGTTCATCTGTTCCGAACCTATGCGGTGCAATCGCGATTCCATTCTTGACTATAGGCGTTTCTAGGGTGATCGTATGCAATCGGTTAACGAAAAATGTAAATAATTATCAAAAAAAACTACTTTAATAGTTCATAGTCAATTCATAGTCGGAATCATTTAAAAGTTTTTTTTTAATTTCTCATTTTTGTTTAATATATCATTTAAAAGTTTTGGACTCATGTTTGACGGCATTCGGTATGTGACAAAATTTATGGCGTTGGATTTTTACAACTTTTAAACCAAAATTGAGTCTCACAACTTTTTACTGAGCATGCAAACAAAAAATATACTATCGAAATCAGCTGGTAGTGAGTTGCGTTCATCTCATTGTATTTTCTACGTTTTTGGATAATGATGCTGATGCTGAGCAAAATTATCTCCGAAATTGGTATTTATAAAGCTGCCGATATTGTTTTCGCCCTTTTTCCATGTTTGATGAATATTAAACATTTATCTTCAATTACATAAGCATCGTCAAATTTATCAAAAATAATTGCTATTCTTTTGTTTCAAATCAATATTTTTTTAATATGTTTTGGCACATTTTTATTCTGTTTTAGCGTATCTTAGTTCATTTAGTAATGGGACGGTTGCGTGTATCTTAAAAACCATTCGTTTGGTTGAAATACTTTCTTTGAAGGAAATAAAGGTAATCTTATGATAATTCATGACAAATTAAAAAAAGAATATTTATCGTTTTTTTGTAAGAAATATTTCTACTTTATTCTTGGTATCTCTCATCAGCTGGCGCATACTTTTCTCAGTCATGAAATTGATCAGTTTTTCCCACTTGCTTATGCATCGTCAAATCTGTATTTTGGGTGGTTGCATCCTCCCCCTTCAATTTCCACTACTTTTTAACAAAATACTTCTCTTTTGAATGAATCTAAGGGCAACTTGGTGGATACAGCTATTAACAAATTACTAAAACTTGATTTTTTTGTACCACTAAAAACGTTTTTACTGGAATGTCTGCTGGCAAAATTTGAAAAAAAAAAAACGAAACCAAACCAACATAAAATTGAATGTCAAATATAATCGGTTAGTTCAGATTTCAGATCGTAGGTTTCTAAATATACATACAAGAATACTTTATTTGAGCTTTTAAAAACAGCAAAAACCAAAGTTTTTGTTTTGAAAATTATGGTTTTTGTCATCTATCAGAAGTTATCAGTCTCATTGCTTTGGTACAGGCTATACTAAGGTTGCCAGAATTTTTCCAGCAGGTATCCGGGCCGGAAAACCAGGCTTTTTTATCTAAAAACCTGGCAAAAGCCGGACATTTCAGTTCAAAATAGTCGATCAAAATCCTGGCAATATCCGGGAAAATTTGGTCAAAATCTAGAAATTTTTACTAAAAAAATCTAGAAAAAAAAAGTTGAAAAAAATTTTTTTATCAAGTTTTATCAGCAGATTTTGCATCATATTCTAGGCTTTTAAAAAACCTTTCAACATTGATTTTATGAAGCTTGCTCAGAAAATTTCGTTTTGGATGTATAAATAAAAAAAAACTCTAGCACAATCTGTTTTTTAAAGTGTGATTTGAGGATGAAAATGAGAATAAACCAGGGCAAAATCCGGACTTTTCCCATGAAATCCGGGCAACCGGGCCGGACCAGAATTTTTCCAAATTTTATATTGAATATCCGGGCAATCTGGCAACCTTAGGCTATACAGCTTACAAGCTCTGGAACTTGCAAAAATTTATTGTTTGATGTTAGGTTTTGATGACTTATAGCTATGCAACACTGTTGGCTTATTGGGACATTTCAGCGACTTATCTACTTTGATTATAGTTTATCCCAAATTAAAAATTCTGGTTTAAGCCTTGACTTCCCTAATGACACTAAACCGAAGTTGCCGACTAACTGCTTCACTCCAACGCATGATTTTAACTTTGTGGACATTTTTGATATTGTTAACCATTTTTTCTACCACTCACGCACAGAAGTTTTTTTTAATAATCAACTGTTTTGCCAGCTATCGACTTGATGATGATGGATTTTAAAGTGAATCGCGATAATTTTAAAATTTGAAAAAAATAAAAATAGATCAAACAGTACATTGAACAGCCAACAAAATGCCATCAAAAAAGTGTATGTCCAGTAACTTGGAAATTGGCTATCAGCAAAGAAAAATGTCCCATTTCTTAATGAACTAACGTTTTATTGATATTATTGCATGAAAAAAAAACAGGCTTTTTGAAATGATAGAGAAGAATGGAGCCCCAAATTTTTTTTTCAGGAATTTTCATTCTTTTGGGTGATTTATTCCTACAAACTCCTATGATAGAATTTTTAGACATGCTTATTAAAGCTACAGGGTAAGGTTTTATTTCAATCATGCATATTGAAGTAATTTACTAATTGAGGAAAGGGAGAAAGGTTTAAGCTTAGCAATTTTAGAAGAGGGAGAGAGCTTGAACCATGTTACAACATTCTATTGGAAACAGTAAACTTTCGTTTGAAACTGCAACTAATCTAACATCAGACAAATTTTGGTAAGGGATCGAAGATTAAAAATCAATATCTCCTAACCATAAACTAATTGTCTTGATTCATGTGAATTATCTTCAAACTTATTTCATTTCATATTCAAAAGGTAAGTTTACCAGAATGCCCGGTTTTATCCGGGTTTGTCCTGATATTCCAAACACAATTTGGGAACAGTCCTATCAGCCCGGTTGCCTGAATTTAATAAAAAATGCACGAATTTTGCTCGGATTTATTCACTTTATTTGGCAAATCAAACAAAAAAAATGGTGTTGTAATTATTTTTTTATACCTCCAAAACGATATTTTTTGAGCTAGTTTTATTACAATAATTATGAAAGGTTTTGAAAATGAGATTCCAAATGAGATTCTAAATCTTTCGATGAAATTTAATGAAGAAAAAAATTTTTTTCCTAATTTTTTTTCATGATTTTTGTTGAGTAATTGCTGGGTTTTGGCAAAATTTGCCATATATTGCCCGGATTTTTGGTCTTCATTTTTGAAATGAAATGCCCGGATTTTGCCGGGTTTTTATATAAAATTGCCAGGATAAGACCCGGATACGTGCTGAAAATATTCTGGCAACCTTATCTTAAAGCCATCGCAGCCGTTCCAAGCAAGATTGTCTCATGTGAAAATTTAAGTTTAATTTCATGCAAAATAGTGAGAAATTTTCTTTCGTCAGGCAGTGAGAAATTTTCCTTAACGTTAACACGCGAGGGATTGCAGTGGAGAGAGAATTCTTTGCATTTGAAATGGTAATGATCAAAATTCCACAACTGCTTCACAAATTGCAATAATTTGCAACAATTAGTACATTTTCACTCTCTCTGAGCACTGGTTACTCTCATTTTAACTCAAACCTTCTCTTTTCCCCTTACAAATTTCCACAAATTACCACAAATTCCGGGGAACTGAAATGAAGGAAGAAAATTCGTCAATGATCGCACACATTGTGCAGCCAGTAATTGAATTTGTGGTAATTTGTAACAATTTGATAGTGAAAATAAGAAGATTTGAGTTCAGATGAGAGAAACCAGTGCTCAGAAAGAGTGAAAATGTGCTAATTGTTGTAATTTGTGAAGCAGTTGTGGGATTTTGATCATTACCACTCCAAATGAAAAGAATTCTCTCTTGATTTCAATCCCTTGACAAATTCAATCATTGGCTGCGCAATTTGTGAGATCATTGACGATGATTCTCCGTTTATCTCAGTCTCCTGTTAACAGGTTCATCGCCACGCTCATTTTGATAGTTTCACTAGCCGGGCCCAAAGAAATTCTCTGAGTGAGAAAGAAAGAAAAAAAGAGAACTTCATTGCTTATCTCGAGAACAATTTGAACAAATGGAACCTAATTTTTCATGGAAATGCATATGGTTCTCCATGCCGTCCATTAATGATGTCACGCGTTAAGGGGGAAGAGGGGGTTTCGATTTTTGTGACAATTTGTAACATGGAGGAGGGGGGTCAGGGGTCAGCTTGAGCGTGACATCACATATCATTACAAAAAAAAAAAAGAAAACAGCCAAAAAATAATATTTTGACCAGAACGGCGTGGGAAGGTTAAACAATAATTTCAGTTTTTCGCTCAAATTGAGGTTTAACTGTTGATTGAAATTGACAATTTAATCTGTCAACCAAGTTATATTTCCAACAACAAACTGAAAGTTATAGATAAAAATGCATCGTGTGACGTGACATGTTTTGCGTGGAATTTGAACGCATACGGATATGAGATTCTATGTCATATGGCTATGCTTTTTAATCCTTCAAAAGCTCGTATTAATGTCGGTTTAGCAAAACTTAAATCTGACAAATATGAAAGTATTTGACAAAAATTTGACAAATGTAGTAAAAAATTGACAATATAATGAAAATATAATTTGTTTTAAAAGTTTTCCGTCTCACGACACAACTTGAAAAAATATGACGAATGTGGTGAAAACTTGACAAAATTATGACAATAATATGACCAAAATCGGACAAATATGACTAAAATTTGATAAAAAAATTAAATACAATCTAAAAATATACGATCTCCGTGTTTAAGTATATTTTCTTCTTTTTTTTCTTCTTTTTGAAATAATGAACTGTAAATACTTCAACCAGACTACATAATTGACCAATAAATTAACCAAATCAGATGAAAACTAGTGTGAAAAATAAACCTATGAAGAAGATCTAAGCAATTGATGTTACAAAAAGAACCTTGGCGCCTTGGTAGTTCTAAAAGGTTTGAAACCATTAAATTAACCGAATAATTTGAAAAAATTAAAACAAATATGACTAAATTATGGAATAAAAATGACAAAAAATTTACTATAAAATGACAAACATGACAAAAATCTGCAAAAAGGACAAAAAATTGATAAATATGACAAAATTATGACAAAAATATGACAAATATCATAAAAATATATAAAATTTTTGGCGAAAGTGTGATAAAAAAATTGAAAATACAATGACAAAACATGATAAAGAAAATTACAATATAATGACCTAGATCTGACAGATATGACAGCAATATGTCAAAATTATGACAAAAAAAATAACAATTTACTCATAAAGCGACGATAATTCGATAAACTTTTGTCAAAAATATAATAAACAAGTTAAAAAAAAATGACAATATTAAGACAAATATGACAAAATTATTAATTGATTAATTAATTGATTACCAATAAAATTACAAAACATGGCAAACTTATGCCAAATGTGGTAAAAAATGGCTACAATCTGAAAAATTACTAATTTGTCTTTTTTTTATCAATTTTTCTAGGTTTACAAAGTTTGATGATAAATTCGAAGTTTTATTCTTTCTATTTTAATTTTTTGTTATAATAATCATGAATTTATTATCCTTATCAAAATTTTGTTTTTTTTAACACATTTTTATTTCTTAACTTTTACATGTTCTGTCATGTTTTTGACATGTTTTCGTCATATTTTTACTACACAAGTCATATTTTTGTAATTTATTATTTGTCACATTTTTGTTATTTTTTTTCCCGCATGCGTCATAATTTTGTATTTTCGGCATATTTTGGTCAATATTTTGTTATTTTTTCGACAGAGTTGTGTTGATTTTTATTTCAATTTTTTTTGCAATACTTGTCAGATTTATGTAATTTTTTTCCATGGTTTTGTCGTACTTTCACCACATCAGTCATATTTTGACTTAATTTTCATTTTATTGAAAATTTTATGTCATATTTTTTTATCAGAATCCTGCAAAAAATAGCTATCTCAGCAGCAATTTGATTTCCGCAACTCTCGCGAGTCAAACAGGCTTTGTCACAATTCAAATAAACTTAATTATAATAGAATGGAGTTTTTTTTCACTTTCAGCCATATGTTCTTGAAACTGAAAAGGAAGATTGGATAACATCATATTTAGCTTTCTTTTCATTCTCGTATGAATCCAGTTCGATATACTGCAATAAATTCAACTGAATATTTCAAACTGACACTGATTACTTATTTGCAGCTCTGCTTTGAATATTTAAGTTTTTTATGATTGCAGTATATTACATCAGTACAATATTTTGATGTTGCTCAGTGAATTAATTTTGTTTAACTTAACCAACAATTTTTCTAATTTGTTACGTTGGAGCTCAAAATTCTGTGATAATTTTGTCAACGAACTGAAAACTCTCTATATATTGAACATGGCAATAAAAATTATCGATTATCGATTTATCGATTATTTATATAGCAATTTCACACTTTCAGTTCATGAAAAAAATTCAAAAGACATTCAAAACGTAGAAAAATTTCAATCATCCCTCTTAAAATTTGAGAATGCAAAGTATGGTCAATAGTTCAAATTTTAAATTTAGTTTACGAGAATTATTTGAGCCTGACAATAAAACTATAGAACTTGCATGAATCACGAAAAAAGTTTTATATTCAATATCCGGGCTAGTCAGGGTGAAACCAGGCATTCTGGCAGAAATTTTCTAAATAACTCTGTGTTGCATGCTGTCTACTTTTTTCATTAACGATTATTCAATATAAGAATTTAGGATACAAAAAAAAGAAATACAAGATAAAACCAAAAATAAATGTCAACTTTTCGTTTATTTTTGATCCCATAAATTTGCGTTTTTTAAAGGCAATCGTGTATGTAAAAGTATGGTCGATTTGAGTTTTCTATCGAAAATTCATGGTTCCCAAGCAATCAAAAGTCACATATTTACTTGAATGAAGGCTTAGAAAGTTACCTATTGGCTGAAAAAGAGAAACAACAGTAAAATTCCCTTAAGTGATCTTTATGTACTCATTATGAAAGTGCTTAATATGTACGTTGTAAGGGACTTAAGTAACATAAAGAGCACAATAGTGCTCAAAACAGGATTGACTGACTTACAACAAATTTAGTGAGGTGCTTTCTTCCTGGCTGGCTGGCTTTCTGGTAGGGTGGGTGCGCCTGTAGGTATGCTACAAAATCATATCACCATTTCGAGTTTTAGTTTTGGTTAGAACAACATCTAGGCGTGGTCTTGTGATAGCGTGATCGATTCTCACCACGAAGGTTGGGGTTCGATCTCCAAGCCGAGCAAGTTTTTTTTCAATAAGTAATTTGATACTTGAGTGACCATTATGATGCGATATATGTAGGAAATGTAGGAAAGAAACGTTTGAGCAGCAAATTGAACAAATCTCGGCAAACTTTGGAATTCGGTGCGTGGCATCATAGCGGCACCATGCATTGAACACAGTAAATAATCAAGAAAAAGTGATTTGAACCGATGCCAAGGGTGCAATTGAGAAAGAAACGCATTTTTTTGCTGATTTTTCGATTTTTTTAAGCTGAATAAAAAGCCGCTGGAAGCTGAATAGAAGGTCATGAGAACTTGTTTTGAAACTTGAAAGTGTCATTAAGAACTTAAATTTTGAGCTGCATAGTACGTACTTCATATCAATGATGTGGCTAAGTAAGCTTTTTTGTACTTGTTTAATAAGAATTTTGATTGCTTGGGTTGTTCATTATTGTCAAAAGTACACGTAAATAAAAAAAAAGTTATAAAAAATTTATACAAGTTTTCAATATATTGGAAAAAATTAAACAAAACCTGGCATGCATCAAAATTGTAAACAATCTACATTGCACAAAATCTAAAAATCCAGATAATTAGGATCAAAAATTTGAATGAACAACAGGTGATATAATTCCCTTCTACAGTTTGGCTTTCGTTCTTTCAACTGTTTTAACTTGAAGAATTTATCAAATTTTTGTGCAAAATTACTTAAATTTAAATTTTTTCTGTCTTCGGAATTTTTGAAAAAAATCAGAGTGACAAAAAAAGAATTTGATATTTCTTCCGGAACAATAAAACCCCATAAATGTTTAAATTTCAGATTATCCTGATCAAATTTATGTTAAATATGTAAATAAACCATCCCGAACATTTAAACATCTTTCGATCAATAACCAAGTTCGCAGAATACTATTTTTGATCTTGGTGCAATGAGTAATGAGAAGTTTCATTAGATTTATAAAATTATATTATAATCACTCTGTGGGTGACATTCCAACTGTTTTCTCTACATTTGTATCACTTTGATGCCTTCTACAAGGTTGTAGCCAGAAACATTTCCTATTGAATGATGTGTTATTGACATATGAAGTTGGGTTAACACTAAAGGTAAGACAAGTGTTTTCACAGTAAGTAGTATGACTTTGTCTTTGAAAACCCATTAATAAGGATAAAAAATTTCAAAAAGATTGTTCTTGACCCTCCGATGGATTATTTAAGATTGGGTCTCAAATGAAGGTGAAAGTCTCAGCTTTTAAATGGTGTAAAAATTAGCGAAGCTATTTTCGATACATAAAATTGTTTCATCAAAGACACCGTGTTATTGTAAGATTTCGCCAGTAGAAATTTCTTTAAAGAAGCTCATAAAAGAGGTTCAAAAATAATCAAATTAGTTATTTTGAAACTACTGTATCTACCAAATTGCCCTCAGTTTCTTTTAAAAGATTAGTATTGGACCGAAAAGTAGCAGAAATTGAAGGAGGAGGATGAAGTCACCTAAAATACAGATAAGACGAAGTATTAGTTTGAAAAACTGTTCAATATCATGACTGAAAAAAAAAGTGCGCTGACCGATGTGAGTTACCAAGAATAAAGTAGAATTTTTTCTTACAAAAAACGATTAATATTTTTTTAAACTCTTTCATGAACTATCATAAGATTACCTTCATTTTCTTCATAAAAAGTATTTCCAGAATCACACAAGCAGTTTCATGCTGTCGATAAAAACAATGCCCTAGCTCACATTTTCACCATCTATTCGTTTCTTCTACCCAAAGCGCTCTAGCTTTGACCTTTCCACCTATCAATTTTCATGTCTGTCTTAACTGCTCTCTAGCTAGATTTTCAATTTGCCGATATGCCACAAACTTAGATAAGAATATATCCCAGCGGCGATCAAAATAAGATAATAAAAAGTATTTCGATAAAACGAATGGTTTTTGCGATACACGCATTCGTAACTGTCCCATTTCTAAAAGAATTAAACTTTAAGTAAAGAGCCTCTTTAATGTCCAATAATATCAGACAAATGAAGCCCTTGAAGCTAAAAAGGTATAAGTTGCTAAAAGCTTCTAATTTACCAAATAAAGTTTGAATTTGAAAAATAGTTCGGTATGATAATCATTTTTGCATTTATACTCCTTTGGCTCTGAGGTCCCCATATAAAAGTCTAACTAGGTTTGCCTCTGTGCCCTATTTGCGGGTCTAGCGAGAGCTCTCTATCACGTTCGCCTCAATCCGATCCAAAGCCCTTTCGAGGGGCACAATTGTTTCATTAAATTAAAATATATACATATTTATAAACAAACGTTGGTAAGCAGCGCTCGACCGACCCGTGAACAAGATGTTGAAACAGAGAGCGCGGACACAAGCTGCAGCACAGCGAATCAGGACAGGAATTGAGGAATAATTTAGAGGCCAATAAAATAGCAAACAAATTGAATGAATTGTATTCTCGCGATCTTAGCGCTTCGGCTCCTTCCTAAGTCTTTCGGTGGGTACTTCTCTTTGAGACTCTAGGGTCCCAGTGAATTCATGTACAGCACCTTGTTTTGCATGCATTGTGGGGAACTGGACAAATTTATACTCCGGCAGAAGAGAAGGGAAAGGTGCTCTTTTCCACCAGACGAACATGGGCTGGGCATGCAATAATGCAATTGGCAGCCAGCCGCCCAGCTTCAGAACGGAAGGAATTGACTGCATTGGCTGCCTTCCATGGTCCTCCCAATCCAATGGGAAGGTGGGCTTGAATGAATTGCTTTGCACACCGATGGTGAGAAATATGGAAATTGAGCCAATCAATAATAAATTACTGAACGGAATTGCTGATTCATGAATAGAAATGAAATTTTTGCTCGGAATGTTTGTTATTTACTCTAGATTGATACAATAAATTTTTGAAGGTATGTTTAGTACATATTCCCTAACAAAGTTTACGCATTCAATTTCCAACATCTCTCAGTCGACTTCCCGGATATGCCTTTCTGTTTACTTTTCTCACCATAAAATTCACTTTTTCGAACGTCCCAGTTTATCGTATTTGCTTTTCAAACCGCCTAAAATCAGACTGCCCTTGTTTTCATAACTATCACACTTTTCATTATATCAAATGAAAAAATGGGCCCGAGGGTTTCGGATAACGTTCAATTCTCATAGATAGAGTGATTAAAGGTGTGTTTTGGATTTAAAAATTTTCAAGTTCACTTTGTTCATTTGTCGAATGTTACTTCAACATATTATTTGGATAATTTTTCAAAAGATAAATTTTTCTCATAAGAGAGAATTCGTAAGCCCCTCGGACCCATTCCATCGTAAGAAAATCAAAAAACCGCCCTATCGAGAACCCATAAAGTGCATTTACGGAACCGAAAGGAAACTCACTCTCATAATCGTCTCGTGATTGCACTTTGGTCGGCACTTTTTTTGTGCTGTTGTCCGAAATCGAACAAATACAAAACCGACAGGAATAATGAAAGTTTTTTGTTTTTGGCGCGTGAAGGTAGAAAGAACGAAAAAAAAACATAATTTTACCTTGTTGTTGTCCAATCCGACGACTGCAGTTAAATGAAGTGCATCCCGAGGACGGAACCGCTTTCGTTGTTTTGAAGTCTCGCTTTGTTTTTCCTTTGTCGGGTTTGATTGGTGCGAATTTTAGCATCCGCTTGAGAAAAAAAAAACCTTTGGCGAATGTCCTGTGTTGGTTCTTTTTGTCAATATTTGATTGTTTTCTAAAATTTTGGAAAAAAAATTCAGGCAATGTTCTTAAACATTCCATATATTTCGAAAATCGGAATCTCAGCTTCAAATTCGTAAAAAAAAAGGGTAATTTTTGTAACATTTTGATTCCATTTAGACTGATTACTTCATGAGAAAGTTTTAACGGCGTATTTCTTGAGATTATTCAACTTAAGGATAGGAATAATTTTGATGTGTTACCTTGGAACCAAATTTTAAACAGCTGATTTTCCATCCACTTGGGTGAATTGGATCAAAAATGTATTTAATTTCAATGCTGATTTATAATAATAAAGCTTTTATTCGAATGTAAATCGTATTGAATGTAAATCATTAAGTTTTTTACGCGGTTTGATTTTGCTCATTTTCTCATACGGCTTCTTTATACACGGTCCACTTTCGCGATTCAACGTGGTTTTTGAGCGAAAATATTAGTCCCATACGCTAACGATGGATTTCATACCGCGTATAAAAAATCTAAGGGTATTCGTTTGGCATATTCTGTCCGATTCAGATTTACACCCTTTTTGACACTCGGGTTAAATTATGCAATTTAATATGTCATGTCGTGGCCAAATGACAGGAAAAATCATTTAAAATATTGTCATAATTTTTTAAATGGAGATATGTGCAATAATTTCGAAAATCTGTCGTTTCTTAGCAGATCTAGTTACAGACATCTTTTCAACAATCTTTTAGGTTGATGATTTCTTCCAAGTTCAACAACCTTAGACCAGATTAAATTTAAAGGCTTAAAGCTGAACAATTTTAAAACAAATTAGAAGTATAACTGTTGGACAAAAGCTCTGAAAAATATTGGGGAAAGGTTTAAAACTAAGGTTGACAGAATGTTTCTTACACGTTTCTTACTCGGGTCGGACAAATCCGAGCTATTTCATCAAAAACAACCTGGCAAAATCCAGGCATTTGATTTCAAAATTGGCAACCAAAAATTCCAGCCATATCTTACAAATTTTGTCAAAATCCAGGAATTACTCAACAAAATTCAATAAAAAAAACTTTGAATTTTTTTTTATCAAAACTTATTAGCCCATTTTACATCATGGGTGGCCAACATTTTCAACAGGTGTACAACATTTTGGATATGACCTTTACTTTACTTTACTTTACTTTACAAAAGATCATTTACTAAAAGTATTAAGAAGCTCAGACCTACTGAACTCTTTCGAATTTAAGCTCAAAATTCATTCTTAGTTATGGACACAGAAAAATATTTAATATCCGTGGAATTATTCATAATATTTGATTTTGATTTGATACATGTATCGAGAATGTGATCCTTAAACAGGATGAAAATGCATTTGGTTATTTATAATCATTGTACCTTTTGAAATAAAAAAAAATATAAAAAAAAATTCCATGAAAAAATTCATATATCTAATCAGTCGTCCTTTTGGGAGATTTACCAAAATCAAACCGGGTCTGGTTGAAATCTTGACAAATGTACAACACTGTAAATTATATTCAATCCTTAAAAACACGTTACTAATACTAAGCTATTTTAATTTGGATTAATTCTCATAATTATACCTTTTGCTATTGAAGTTAAGCAAAGAACAAATTAAACAAATTTTAAATACTAAAGTAGTAGATTTTTGAGTTTTTCAATAAATTCAATTTTTCAACGCCCAAATAACTTTATATCACAGCATTTTGAGCAAATTTCCATCACAGAATTTGTGTCACAGAACACAGAATTTTGAAAAATTTACAGATTTCACAAAATTTTTAAATTTTGAAAGGATTTCCAAAATTATATTTTTTCTGCCAATATAAAATTAAGATTTTTACTTTGTTATTCAGCAAAGTTAAGCTTGCCAGATTGCCCGGTTTTATCCGGGTTTGCCCGGATATTTGATGCAAAATTTCGAGAAAGTCCGGTCCGGCCTGGTTGCCCGGATATCGTGAAAAAGTCCGGATATTGCCCGGATTTTTTCACAATTTTCACAAAGAAACCATAAAAAATCAAAGTTTTTGAGTAAGTTTCAGCAAAATCGATTAACGGTATGGAAATTTTCAACGGTTGTTTCAAATAATTTCGCTGATTTACTTTTATAATCCTTTAAATATTTAAGTGTTTCAAAAAGTTTTTGGAAGTCTGCAATTACATTAATAAAATATTAATTTAATTTTTTTTGCATTTTTTCTGTGCTTTTTTATATATTAACACCTAAATTTTGCCTGGTTTTTGCCCGGTTATTGGATTTGAAAAATTTAAATCCATGCCCGGATTTTGCCAGATTTTTTTGAAAAAATGCCCGGAATTGCTAGGCCCGGATGGGAGTGGAAAAAATTCTAGCAACCTTAGCAAAGTTCAATAAGATTGGTAATTTTATTAGATTTTACTCAACTTAAATGTAAAAAGGACCCAATTAAACATGAAATTTCAATGAAATCTAAGGAAACAGCATCACAGAAAACCATCACAGAACTTTTGGGTAAAATCACAGAAAGTCAAAATTTCTTGGCAACCAGGCCAGAAAAGACCTTTCCCATATTTTGTATTTATTATCCCGGCAAACCCGTAGAAAAACCGGGCAACCTGGTAGATAACAGTATACTGAGTACCTATAGGGAAAATTTTATTATAAATGCTGGAACTGGTAATTCCTTTTGTTTACTTGTTAAAAACTCTAAAATCCTAAATACCATGACTTGTATTCAATATTCTTGGATAATAACTGTTACGATTCTCCATAAGAATTCATTCTGAAGTCGTCAAAAATCAAGTCGAGAATCTTTGTTTTAAATTGTATGGCAACGAATGAGTTGATAAAATAAATTTAATGATGATGTGAAGAAAAAATTGACAAGAACCTCTCTTCTGTGGAAAATTTTGAAAAAACTCAAATAACAAATTGTTTGTGATTTCTCCAATTTTGGATGTGGTACGCCAAAACTTTACCGCCTATGAGCCTTCTGAACGCCCCCCAAAATTTAATTTCTATATTTCATCAATTTCATTGATCTTTTCACCCATCAACCTATCTACTTTGAATATCATAACTCGCCGACGTGCCAAAAATACAATAAGAGAATAAAATTGAAAGCTGATAGCTGATTTATTAAAAAACCTACACAAAAACTTAACCTTTTTGAATTTTTTTTTATCAAACCTTATTCAATAAAGGATAGAGATTTTGCCAAGGTTTTCTCGTTTCAGAGATGCAATGCTTCAGAGAAAAAAATAATTTTGCAATTTCTAGAAAACTGGAATAGAAAAAAAAAATTAATTCCTAATATCTCAAAAGAGATTTTTAGAGATTTAAATATAAAAGTTATCATTTTATCTACCAATTTGCTTAGTACTGCAGTACGTTTAGCTTTAAAAACATCTTGGATGCATTTTGGTTTAAAAATTCTTTGAAATTAATTGCTGATTTTTCGTAGAGTTAGAAAAAATAACACTAAGGTTACTTTCTCTCATAAGTAAAAATAACTCAATATAAAAGAGAAATAGACCATTACTTTAATACCTTTTCAATATATTTGTTACATTTTTTTTTAATTTTATTAAATTAATTTTAATTTAATTTCAAATGTTAGCTTGAATCTCAGAAATGAGAGCTGGTAGAATGAAATAAAATGCATATTTAAATTCTACAAGCCCAAACCAGTCAAAACCAATTTTTAATTGTTTTTTTTGCATCTTTTCAGTTTATTCGTACATTTTCTCTTGCAAATTTCTTACTTTTCACAACTGAGGACTTAAATTTAAATTTAACCATTAGTGATTAAATAAAGTTAAAAATCTTGGATAAAAGTTTGAAAGTCAAGAACATATCAATGAAAGTAGAGTTCCTAAAGCGCCAGATATCAGAATTAAAAATCATTATTTTTATTCAAAATTAAATTCGAATTTAGAAATAAAATTCGTCGACCAAAATTCAAAATTAAAAATATATACTTCAAAGTTGTACACACAATATTTCTGGTTCACTATTCAGAAAAATATATCAGAGTAACACAAAAAAAAAATTTGGATTTAGTTTTAAAATCATAGCAGTGATTTGGAAAATTATCGCAAATAGTTGCTTATTCGAACATGAAGTTGCAAATGCGAATCATTGAAATTTGTGTTGTAAACCTTGCTCTAACCTCAATATGAAGAAGCTTATCACAGCATAGATATCGAAAAAAGTTTCTTTAGAAAATGGGTTAAAAAAGATTTGACTTCTTCTCTAATTTATAAATTTTTCAAAATGTCTCGGATTTAGTCCAATGAGATCAATTTGGAGGAAAAGAGGCAGATATGAACCTTTTTTTCACTTTTTTCACTAGATATTACAGTTGGTTTTTTGGCAAATTTCTTTAATCACCATTGTGGGTTTATTGTCATAGTACTTCACATCATATGCCGATAGCTATGACATTATGAGAACTCATGATAGGAACAATGTCTGAAGTTTGGGTTTAATCATAACGTTGCACAGTGGTCCAAACCGGGAATTAAGCGAGACAAAATTAGTAACGCAGAAACTATAAAATTGAAACAAAAGGTGTCTTGAGCAAATATGCACATCAAATAATGCGCTTGAATTGAACAAACTTTTTTAATTTGAAATATAGAGTAAGATTGTTTTCTACAAAGTTGCACCAGAAACATTTTAAAGCATTTTAGTTGAAAACGTCAAGTTCAGATGACGATAAAGAAGCGCTCTAGGTTTTTTTTTTCAATGTTGAAATGTCAGAGTGTGTTTAAAAAAAGTTTCTCAGCTCTAACTCTATTGAATGAAAAAAAAAAAGAATTTGATTTGATAAAAGTGCTTAGAAGACATCGCTTACGTACAATTTCATTCAATAGAGTTGGAGCATAGAAACTGGTTTTTAGACATACTATAACATTTCAACATGAAAAAAATCATAGTGCGCATCCTAATCGTCATATGAAATTGATATCTTCAACAAAGTTGCTTTAAAAAGTATTTACTACAACTTTGTAAAAGACAATATTACCCTATCTTTACAATTAGAAAAATTGTGTGACAAAATAATGGAAAAAATGACACGTCCTTATTAATGAAGCTGAATTATTTGATGAGCATCTTTACTAAAGAGAACTGTTTAAATCTCATAGATTCAATTTTATGAATTTTGTCTCCTAAATTCCCGTTCTGGGGCACTGTGCGTTGTGTTGCAACAAATTTTAAAAGTTCCTGATTTATTTTTTTCTTTTACAACAAATGTTTCAAGTGATTGATTATTTTAAAACTTAAACTAGATTTGAACCAAATTGAAACGTAAATGGCAATAATAATTTATTATCTTGCGACATAAAACATATGATTTTTGCAGACTTATAAAATTTCAATTTTTTGAAGTATTGAAGGTTAGGTTCGTGAAAATATTAGCAATGCTGCAAATGCACTTTCTTCATAGATAAATTATCGTCGATAATCCTAAAAAACACATCGGAAGTCATTGAAATTTTCTAAGCTACACAAATAAATATTCAAAAAAATGAAATGATATGAATCTTTAAAATGTGTTAGGAATTTTCGTCTGCATTCCCAGTAATTTATCGAAAAATATCTCTTTGTAGCATATTTTATGTTGAAATTTTCGTCTATAGAAATCTAAAGAACTATTCACAAGATCTGAATTTTTATAACATCTGCACTCAAATACACATGTAGCGTGTGCTTCTAACAGCGTTGAAGCAAATTTTTTTTTTTCAAAATTAAACATTGGATATACTTTATAACGTTTGTAAGTTTTTGATGCAAATATTGATTAGGTAGATTAGATTGTTTATATAACTTTTATGGCTTTTAAAGGAGCGAATATCCTATTTCAGTGCCTTTAGAAAATTGTTACAAAATACGGGCTAAAAAATTGTGCTTCCACAGAATGTTTAATGATTCACACGAAACTTCTTTATACTTTTGAAAGTCTCTTTACGATTTTTTGTTATTTCATAGTAAACATCCATTTTTATAACATGTTTTTGAGTCACAAAATATCAATGCCAGTTGATGTTTTTTTTATGGTTTTCTTTCCGTAGAGTAATAATACAGAATATAAAAACAAAAATAAACTTTTTTCATTACATGACAAGTAAGGCCGATGGTTATTAGATTTTCCTCTAAATTTCAAATTTGGATTGTTCTTGCGACTTTAATACACATTAATCATTTTGCAAATTTATAAAAAAAAAAAACAATTCTGTGATATTTCAGATTATATGTTGTTGTGGAAAAAAATAAACACTTTCCAAAGAACATATTTGATTAAATTTCAAAGTCTTATTTAGAAAAATACAATCTAAAATATTAAACTAAGTTCATAATATATCTGTAAATAAAATATGTATGGAAACCCCTTTTTGAAGTTGACTGAAAAATCTGAAAAACAGCGGCCCAAATTTTCAAATAGTAGTAAACACCATCGAACGCTGATTGGGATTTCTAAATTTTTGGAGTTCAATTGTTTATCCAGGAATAAAAACAGATAAAAAAAAAGGAGTGACCAAAACCTAGAGCAAAAACTCTTTATTTAATTTCCCTTTATTCAAGATAGTAAAAAGTATAGAATGTACAAGCAGAAAAAAATGTATTGCTTGTGAATAATTAACTGAGAAGAAAATGTGTTGAAGAAATGAATGAGCCTAATTTATATTCAATGATGAATCTTTGGAATGCGAATTTCCTTGAAAAAGTCAAAAGCTTACTCGATTTTCCCTAGTTCAATTTTCCAGTTTGAAGTAAAGTAAGATTTTTGAACAAGAGTTGTATCGAATAGTGGCATTGGGCAAACATCGAATATCAAACTTCGGTTTAATGGATTTTTGTATTTTTGTTCTGATTTTTTTCCGGTCTAATGCTCGGTTCATCTCTATTTTTATTCATTATTTTAGTATGCATTTCTGTTGAAAACGCAGGTTTCCGTGGTGGAAAAAAGTTACCTTTATTCATGTTTCGTCAGTCTAGTCAATACAAAAATACACAATTCATTAGCGATTGCTATTGTCTCACTCTCCACTTCTTATGTTTATTTAACCGGGAAAGAACTCATTTCTGTATGAGTAAATGAGAAACTACTCATATCTGTGCGAATATTCTGAGTTATCCACTCAGAATATCTGGCAACACTGCTGAGTTACCAAAAACTCAGTTTGTGTAGTTTGACTTAACCGTGTGATGATGTAAACATTTATGAACTCTCATCTTCATCACAATCCTATTGTTCAGCAATCATCAATTGCGAATTGCCGAAAGCAAGTGGAGAACCAAAACAAATATTTTTTTGGTTTTTCTGCAATCGGCAGCAATGTGGAAGCGCTAAAGATCCGAAATATGCAGATCCCGGTAACGTTATACAATCCGTGTGGAGCATATCTCTCAGATTTAAGCTTTTTTCCTCAGATTTAAGCTTTTTTCTCAGATTTGAGCTTTTATCTCTTTAGCTCTAAAGGCAAAAAAGCTTAAATCTGAGGAAAAAAAAGCTTAAACATGAGATTCACCAAGACTTAATTAAAAGGTGTTGGTCACACGATACATAGACAAATCGTTTAACGTTGCCGGGATCTGGAAATATGCCGAAACCGTAAGTTGTAACAATAATAGACAGTACATGGATGTTTGATTTACCACATTTTAAAAGTAGAAATTTCAACGGTACGAAAGCCTTCAATCAATCAAATATTACTGTACTTTCTGTTCTTAAAAAAAATTAAAGTTCTAATGAATAGATATTTTTTTTTAATATAAATGGACATTTAAGCTTCAAAAAAATGTTCAAAATAAATTACAATTTTAAAAATCACATACTATAATACTTGTTTAACTCAGTAAGATTAGTATAGGGGAGAGTGGGGTATCGTGGGCCATGGGGAAACGTGGGCCACTTTTAATATCTCAGATGTGTGTTGAGATAAAAATCTCAAACCAACTGTCATCGTCGTCGCTTTGCGTGAGCATATATTCCTATATGTTGTTGACTAAAATACGCATCATATGCTTCTTTTATTTATCAAGCTAAAAAAAGTTGGAAAAATTTACTTACATAATTAAAAAAAAACACCCGCTAATTTCACCGATGGGGAACCTAAAGTGCATAACAAAAATATGCTCATACGCTTATGATCTTAGTTTTGTCATGATCTTTCACGTGGAAAAGGAATTTTTGATGAAACATCAATAAGTCACATAAACGCAACCAATTTGCAAATCATAGCTTGTGGGGAATTGTGGGCTACACATCTTGAATCACCTAAATTTTTATGTTTTTATACACATTCAGAACTTAAAATACGTTTTACCTATCTGCAATGTTTTCTTATGCCAAATGAAGAATTATGAAAAATATTTTGTCCATCCTATATAAAAAAAATTGCCAAAACGTTCGTGAGCCAGGTTTTGGAATCTATGCGATCATACACAGCTCTCTTTTTTATTTCATCATCTGAAATCGCTATTAAAAAACAAAATGAATTAGGAAATCACAGTTTTGGGTCAACTCATAAACTTTGCATGTTATTTGGTCAATTTGGATTTGGTGGCCCACGATTCCCCACCATTTTTCAAAATCCAAAAAATATTGCTTTTTTTCAAACAGTCAGAATTTGGGGAAAACAACTTATTAAAAAAAATTAAAAAATACCTAATGATACCTTGAAAATGTAGAAAGCCATACCATTTTTTGTTTTCATTTTATCAATCATATTAAAGAAGTTATGGAACAACAAAAAAAGCGGCCCACGATTCCCAAGTAACAATTTTAGCTTTATTATGGTCAGCAAAATATCGTTTGGACTATCGCATTAATCTTCATAAAAAGCTAAAGCGCATTCTATAACATCACCTGGACTCTAATAAAGCCAAAATCAGGCTATTTGGCCCTACCCTAGAAACGTCATCAAGACATATATTTGTTGGCCATCAATGTTGGTCACCAAAGCTTTTAAAAAGCTATTATTAAGCATGTTAGAAATGTTTGTTTTTTTTTTGGTTCTGTCAGTTTTCGGAGTTTTTTTTTATTTTTCCAGCAACCATAATGGTTGATGAATGATGATTGCATTATTCAGATATGATCTGGTAAAATTAATAGCTAAAAAAACAATGTTTTAACCATATATTGAGCGTCTTTTCTACTGCCAGTCAAGATTTTAGGTAAAATGTATATGAAATAGTATCCTAAAATAAATGCGCCTCGTCAAATGTGATGGTCAATCATGATGGAATTGATGGAAAAAGGCCTGAAAAAATATTTTCCAATGCTTGCATTGTGAATCAATCAACATGGCGTCATTTTGTGCCCTTCGATTTTGCAACCAACATGGCGTGAGTCAATTCATAGTTTTATTATGGTTTAATGATGACCCCAAAAAAAGCTACGATTTGACATTTCTCTCGCAAGCCAACCAATTACACGCTAAGGTTGAGCTCCTCATTTCTGAGTTGTTAATCATTAGTACAGTAAATGAGGACAGACTTTTTGAATGAAAAGGGATTGGTTTTGAATGACCCGTGGAATAAATCATGAGTTGAAGTCAAATTTCGTTGTCTGACGCCATCTTGAAATCTAAGATGGCGGCTTCCGCTGAACTTTAAAATGGTGTAAATGACTTGAAATCGCATGAAACCCCAACAAAATGGGTATCGGGTGAAAGGGCTAAACGAGTAGAAGTTGAATTTCGCTATCAGACGCCATCTTGAAATCCAAGATGGCGGCATCCGCTCAACTTTTAATGCTTAATGCTGACAAAAAGTCGCATTAAACCACCACTATACGGGTATTGGGTGAAAGGGCTAAACTAGAAGTCGATTTTTTTTGACGTAGAATTACGTCTTACGGCAACACTATAGGGGGGCAAATTGAAATTTGCGAACAGATCTCGCGTCACGAAAACTTTCCATCTCACAGACATCCTATCTAAAGGATTATGACGTCATCACCAACGCCTGCTTTGATGGGTTTTGTTTTTCCCTACCTACGAAAGGTATAAAACAAAGGGCCCGTCGGTCGACTCGGTTTCTTTCTCTGTTTGCCGTCAAGCTGAACAGACCGTTGCTGCGCTTCGATCTGAGTGTGGACCCCACCAGTGGTAATCCGACTCAGATATCGATTTGCAGTAGTTCAGTGGCAACCGTAGACCAGTGAGCAACGATGACGGTGAGCAGCGATGACGGCCACCACACCAGCGTAGACAGCCAGCGGCGGAGGCGTTCAGTGGCGGAGGACTCCAGTGGCAGTGGCAGGGATCCTACAGGTCATCGCAAGTGGCGTTGCATGGTCGAATTATGTCACATGGTCAATTTATGTTGCATGGGCGATTATGTTGCATAGTTGGATTTTGTTACATGGTCGGATTATGTTGCATGGTCGGATTATGTCACATGGTCGATGGTTGGATTTCGTCACATGGTCGGATTATGTTGCATGGTCGGATTATGTCACATGGTCGATTATGTCACATAGTCCGATTATGTTGCATGGTTAGATTTCGTCACATGGTCGATTTATATTGCATGGTCGGATTGTGTCATGGTCCGATTATGTTGCGTGATCGATTTATGTCACATGGTCGATAATGTTGCATGGTCGGATTATGTCACATGGTCCGATTATGTTGCATGGTCGGATTATGTCACATGGTCGATAATGTTGTATGAGCGATTATGTCACATGGTCCGATTATGTCGCATGGTTTAATTTTGTCACATGGTCCGATTATGTTGCATGGTCGATTATGTCACATGGTACAATTATGTTGCATGGTTAGAATTCGTCACATGGTCGGATTATGTAGCATGGTCGGAATATGTTACATGGTCAAATTATGTTGCATGGTCGGATTATGTTGCATGAGAGATTATGTTGCATAGATAGATTTTGTTACATGGTCGGGTTATGTTGCATGGTCGGATTATGTTGCATGATTGATTTATGTCACGTGGTTGATAATGTTGCATGGTCAGATTTTGTCACAGGGTCTATTTATGTTGCATGGGCGATTATGTCACATGGTCCGATTATGTTGCATGATCGGATTATGTCTCATGGTCGGATTATGTTGTATGATCGGATTATGTCACATTATGTTGCATGATCGATTTATGTCACATGATCGATAATGTTGCATGGTCGGATTATGTCACATGGTCCGATTATGTTGCATGGTCGGATTATGTCACATGGTCGATAATGTTGTATGAGCGATTATGTCACATGGTCCGATTATGTCGCATGGTTTAATTTTGTCACATGGTCCGATTATGTTGCATGGTCGATTATGTCACATGGTACAATTATGTTGCATGGTTAGAATTCGTCACATGGTCGGATTATGTAGCATGGTCGGATTATGTTACATGGTCAAATTATGTCACATGGTCCGATTATGTTGCATGGTCGGATTATGTTGCATGAGAGATTATGTTGCATAGATAGATTTTGTTACATGGTCGGGTTATGTTGCATGGTCGGATTATGTTGCATGATTGATTTATGTCACGTGGTTGATAATGTTGCATGGTCAGATTTTGTCACAGGGTCTATTTATGTTGCATGGGCGATTATGTCACATGGTCCGATTATGTTGCATGATCGGATTATGTCTCATGGTCGGATTATGTTGTATGGTCGGATTATGTCACATTATGTTGCATGATCGATTTATGTCACATGATCGATAATGTTGCATGGTCGGATTTTGGCACAGGGTCCATTTATGTTGCATGATCGATTATGTCACATAGTTCGATGATGTTGCATGATCGGATTATGTCTCATGGTCGGATTATGTTGCATGATCGGATAATGTCACATGGTCCGATTATTTTGCATGATCGATTTATGTCACATGGTCGATAATGTTGCATGGGCGATTATGTCACATGGTCTGATTCTGTTGCATAGTTTAATTTTGTCACATGGTCGGATTATGTTGCATGGTCGGATTATGTCACATGGTCCGATTATGTTGCATGGTCGGATTATGTCACATGGTCGATTATGTCACATGGTCCCATTATGTTAAATGGTTGGATTTCGTCACATGGTCGGATTATGTCACATGGTCTATTTCTGTTGCATGGGCAATTATGTCACATGGTCTGATTATGATGCATGATCCGATTATGTTGCATGGTTAGATTTTGTCACATGGTCAGATTATGTTGCATGGTCGGATTATGTCACATGTTGAATGGTCGGATTATATCAAATGGTCCGATTTTGTCGCATGGTCGGATTATGTTGCATGATCAGATTCTATCACATGGTCCGATTATGTTGCATGGTCCGATTATGTTGCATGGTCGGATTATGTTGCATGATTCGATTATGTCACATGGTCGATTTTGTTGCATGATCGAATTATGTCACATGGTCGATTATGTTCATGGTCGGATTATTTCACATGGTCGATAATGTTGCATGGTTGGATTATGTCACATGGTCCGATTTTGTTACATAATCGGATTATGTCACATGGTCTGGTTATCTTGCATGCTCCGATTATGTCATATGGTCCGATTAAGTCACATGGTCGGATTATATCACATATTTGTTGCATGGTCGATTATGTCACAGGATCGGATTATGTCACATGGTCCGATTATGTTGCATGATTCGATTATGTTGAATGGTTGGATTTTGTCACATGGTCGGATTATGTTGCATGATCGAGTTATGTAGCATGGTCGGATTTTGTCACATGATCAAAATATGTTGCATGGTCGAAAATGCTGCATGATCAGATAATGTCACATCTTCGATTTAACTGCATGATCGGATATTGTCACATGGTTGATTATATTGCATAATCAGATTGTGCCACATGGTCGATTATGTTGCATGGTCGGATTATCTCAGATGGTCGATTTTTTTGCATAGTTGAATTAGGTCACCTGGTCGAATTATGTTACATGATCTGATTATGTTGCATGATCCGATTATGTCACATGTACTGCATGCTCAGATTATTTCTGGCGATAGGTTTATGTCACATGGTTAAATTCTGTTAAATGATTGAAATTTGTCACGTCATATTGCCATTTTGACACTCATATGTTGGTCATTTCAAAAATGCACTATAAGTTCTGTTATTCTATACATTGACAAAAAACAATTGCGTAATTCTACGTTTAGCGGTCGTAGCCAAATTACTACCTCCCCCACTTTTTCTTTCCGACGCCATCTTGAAATCCAAGATGGCAGCTTCCACTAAATTTAAAATACTGTTAATCAATGAAAATCGCTTGAACACAACTTTTTTTCACGTAATACTACATTAAAACTACTATTTTGAGACAATTTAATCATTTTAAATCACTTTTATTATTGTATTGTGGTGGTTTTTGTGGGATTTTCAGTTACTTACAGATTTTCAGAGAAACGCGAAAAGAGATATTTGACTTCTATCATTTAGCCTTAGCACCCAATACAATATTTTTGGGAGTTTTATGCTATTTTCATTCATTTACAGTATTTTTAAGTTCAGCTGAAGCCACCATCTTGGATTTCAAGATAGCGTCAGAATGCAAAAATAAACTTTTGATAGCTTATCCCAATTGAAAAACACCCATATTTTGGAGGTTTCATGCGATATTCAATGATTTAGAGCATTTTTAAAGTTTATAGAAAGCTGCCATCTTGGATTTCAAGATGGTGTAAGATAGCAATATTCGACTTCTACTCGTTAAGCCCTTCCACCCACTACCACCTGGGTTTCATGTCATTTTAAGTCATTCACTACATTATAAAGTTTAGCGGAAGCCGACATCTTGGATTGCAAGATGGCGTCAAATAGCGAAATTCAACTTCTACCGGTTGATTTCTCTCAACTTATACCCCTATAATATAGGTTTTATGCGATTTTCAGTCATTTACAGTATTTTCAAGTTGAGTGGTAGCCGCCATCTTGGATTTAAGATGGCGACGGGCAACGAAATTTGACTTCTACTCGTTTATTACTTTCACCTAATAACCATATTCTGAAGGTTTCACGATATTTTCAGTAATTTACAGCTTTGAAAATAAAAGCGGAAGCCGCCATCTTGAATTAATGATGGCGTCAAGCAACAATTTTTTCCCTACTATTTGGGCCCTTTCACTAAATACTCATATTGTTAAGATATTCATACCACTTTCGGTGATTTCAAGTTTTCAAAGATGTATTTTTTTTAATTTTAATTAAAAACCAACACGCATAACTTACTAAAAATGTGTAAAAATGGGAGTTCCAATTCAAATATGTGCTATCTAATCTGAGCGTGTCCTGTTTTGACATCTTGATCGAGAACTGTCACTAAGTTTTATGGCGGTTTAATAATCATGCACTGAGTGCTATTATAGAACATGCAAAAGAAAGCTTGGAGCAAACTTCTAGGTTTGTGTTTTATTATAGTTTAAAAAGAGCATTCATAACTCTTTCAAAATAACTATAACAGCATGTTTAATAAAAGTTTTATTAGCGTTTTCAAAACCATCTGAAAACATATGGTCGAAAAAAAAATTATAAGCATTCTGCATGACCATAATAAAACCGCCATAAAACGAGCTGCACAAAAAAATGCCATAATTAAACCATAAAAAAACTTCCTAATGCTAGTTGGCATAATCTGTGTTACTTGGGTTCCCCACTCTCTCATACTAAATGCTAAATCACCAGTTTAGAAATAAAATGTTCAACTTACAGATCGGTTATGAAGTGAAAGGCTGAAAATTCTCTTTGTAATGATTTGATTTGAACTTATCTCAGATCTAATAATAATAATAATGAATTAGACGCCTCAAAGACTCAATTGATAACAAAAAAGACTTTGAGTTTTTACGTTTAAAATATTTAATCTTCCTATTATTGTCATTAGTATTATTTGACAAATAAATAATCATTATGATTTTTGTTTCTTCAATTTCACATGATAATTTTTGTTGATTTATCCGAATGATTGATTGATCGCCCCACATTAGCATGATTGTTTTCAAACCGAATTTATGACATTTATCACACCTTCGAAAGATATATCCCCAAACAGTGAACCAGATTCCGGTCCAGGTGTCAATAAATCGATAAACCTTACAGCAATTTCCAGGAACGGTGCCGTTCCAGCTTACCGGTACGTTGTTGTTGTTGTTGTTGTTCAACAGCATCAATAACATCAAAATCTGAAACCGTCCATAGGCTGTTTGTCAGCTGCCTTTTTGAATGTGTGAGACTTTCTTCCCCGATTTGCTTCCAGAAAAGAAGCCCTCCTGAAAACCGAAACCGGTCAGCTGCCTTCCCTCGATTCGGGGGAACCATCGGAGAACTTTGGGACAAATCGACGGAAATAAAATACGACCCAATGGCAGCTCGTTGACTTGCGTCTGGATTAACATTATAATTAACCTCCAATTAATTCACACATTTCGAAAGTGTAAATAAACTCGCTCACACTTCCTTCATCATGATCGAATGCCCTGGAATCGCGCCAACCAAACCAACAACCTCCGGCTTCCTTTCCTTCGACGATCGACGGTTTGTGTGTTAAACGTTTTCTTTCAATCTCACCATTTCATTCCGCCGAAACGGAGCGGGAATAAGAATGCTTAACGCCTGGTTGGCCAAAAGCAGTCGTCGTCATCCAATTACTGAACCGATACACACCGCAAACAGATTCGGATATGCAAAAGAGTCGAAAGAATCGAGGGATCATCCTTGAATGGGGTCACGATTCTTACTATATTCTTTGATAAACTTAGAAGCTTGTGTCGTTTCCAGATCAAAGTTTGATGGTATAGTTGGTAGCGCCTTCCTCGAACGACCCCTCGAGGGACCAGACCCATTCTGCAATCAGCGCGCGATCATTTCGAGAAAGATTCACGCCAAACACCACAATATGGAAATTAAGCCCCCAAAGTCCCAACTGTAGGTAGTAGGTACCTACCTTCTCAATGGGACGGTTAGCACAGAGAGAAAGAAAGAAGAAAAAAATGAAGGCAAAATACGAAAAATAATTACTACTGTCTTCGATTTCATTCAATTTGTATCTTGGGGAGAATCGGAATGTCCCCTCACCCGGAAAAGAAGAAAAGAACCAGCAGAAGGAAAGATATCATATTTGAATTTGTCGCCATCTTTCGGTTGGCTGATCTTCTCAGGTATTTGGATGGAAGCCTCTGGGACCTTTGTTTGGGTCGGGCGATGTCGATGTTGGGATCCAAACGTGACATAATTAAATTCTTTGGCACACCTTGACTTTGGGGGTTCCTCTTCAGTTCTTCCCAGTTTCTCTTCGGACCTCCTCATTTCTGATCATTTCACATGAATCGATTTTGGCGGGATTATGCTGGGCTTGGCTGCAGATGATTTGAGAACTATGTGTCTCCAACATTAGATTCTAGCAATGATAAGCAATCTGTTTTGGTTGATTGTTAGAAGAATCTGAAAAAAAAATTTACAAAAACAAAAATATGCAAAAGACAAGGTTGAGAAAATGCACTTTACAACTTTCTGCAAACTTGTTTTCTTCTGAATCTAAGAAATTGGTTAAGATAAAGTGATAAGGCTGCAATATAAAGTGTTATAAAGTAATAAAGTGATAAGTCACTTTTTCAAAACCAATTCCCATACCAATTTTGAATTTTTTTTAGTTGAGGCCGTGTCAAATCTTAGAACCACCAAAACATGCACAATTGTTATTCAGCCAAACAAAATCCCAAAAAAAATTTGTTGGTCAAATTTTTACAGTTCTTACGTACATGAAATGTGCTGCAAAACATCTATATATATAAAAATGAATTTCTGTCTGTCTGTCTGTCTGTCTGTCTGTCTGTCTGTCTGTCTGTCTGTTCCCTATAGACTCAGAAACTACTGAGTCGATTTGCGTGAAACTTGGCAGGTGGATTTATTGGAGGCCGGGGAAGGTTTCTATTATGGTTTGAGACCCCTCCCTCTTTCATGAAGGGAGGGAGGTGCCTAACAAACAAAAGACAATTTTTTCCATAACTCGAGTACCAATCAAGTAAATGGTATCAAATTTGGCATGGGGTGGTATTTGGGAACGAGGAATATTTCTAAGATTATCAGGTACCCCTCCCTCCTCTCAGTGAGGTGATAGGAAGCGGGGAGGGGGGCTATCTTACAATTTTTCATATAACTCGAAAATTAATCAAGATATTGGAACCAAATTTGGCATGGGAAGGTATTTGGATACAAAAAATATTTCAATGATTATTTGAGACCCTTCCCTCTTTCCATTAGAAAGGGGAAGGGGGCCTATTTCATATTTTTTTACATAATCCAAAAACTAATAAAGCAAATGGAGCCAAATTTGCCATGGGAAGGTATTGGATACGAAAAATATTTCAATGATTATTTGAGACCCCTCCCTATTTCCAATAGGGAGATATAAAGGGGGGAGGGGGCCTCTTTTATATTTTTGACTTAACACAAAAACTAATCAAGCAAATGGAACCAAACTTGGCATGGGCGGGTATTTGGGAACGTGACATGTTCTAATGATTGTTTGAAACCCCTTCCTTCTTCCAGCGGGGAGAAAGGAAGGCGGGAGGGGAGTTTCATACAATTTTTACAGCATTACTCGAGAACTACAACATCAAATGGAACCTTATTTGGCATGGAACGAAATTTGGGTAAGAGAATTGCTTCTGTGAATGTTTGGTATCCCTCACTCTTTCAAAGAGGTGGATGAAAAGAGGAGGGGAAAGGGTCTCCCTTACAATTTTGAGTATAACTAGGGGAGCTGATCGAGCAAATGGAACCATATTTGGCGTGTGAGGGTATTTGGATACGAGAAATGTTTCTATGATAAATTGAAGCCCCATTTTTTTTTCAGCGGAACGATATAAAGGGGGAAACGGGGGCTTTCATACAAATTGTTTGCATAATCGAGAATTAATCGAGCGAATGAAACCAAATTTGGCATCAAAAAGTACTTGAGTACGAAAAATACTTCTATGAATATTAAATTCTCACCCCTCCATTCAATGGGGAGAATGGAAGGGGGATGGTACTCTCTTTCAAGTTTATGCATAACTCAAGAATTTACTACGCAAATAAAACTTAATTTGGCATGGGATGGTATTTCAATACGATAGATATTTCTATGTGAAACAATCCCTTTCTTGCTGAAGGAGAATAGAACTGGGAACATAGGAAGAGAAGAGTTACGTTTAACTTTTTTTTACAAAATCTGAGAAATGTGCAAAACTTAACATGGAAAATGATTCTTATGTGATTCTTTGATTATTTGACACATCCTCCTCCTTCCAGTGAGTATGTATGTACATAGGTAAAGGGAGGTGGGCCTAATGAAATTTTGAACAACAAAGCAACGAAACAAATATGGCATAGAAAGGTATTTGGATATGAGATATATTTCCACGATAGTTATAGATCCTTACGATTTACAATGTAGAGAGTAAAAGAAAGGAGGAGGCTCCATATAAATTTTGTTGTAAAGCTAAAAAACAAAGAGGAAGGTTGGGTTGGTTAGGAAAAATATGGGTATGATTATTAAACAACACGACCTCCATTCAACAGGGGGCGATGGGAAGGGCAGAGGGGTCTTTTATCAGTTTTTTAGCATAAATTTAGAAAATGTCAACCAAAAACAAACATTTTTTATAAATTAGATTTTTTTGCGTACGATTGATTTGAAACCCTCATATTTCAGGGCGAAGCTTAGAAAAAAAGATTAAATTATCGGAACTTTAGCACAAATTTATAGATAAAAATTCAGAAAATTAGTTTAAGTCATCTTTGTATTGCAGTTAAAAACTCCAGCTGCAGCTCTCATTTTATATGGTTAATTTTGAATTATGTTATAATGGGCCAACAAAACAATAAAATTTTTTAATAATTTCTAAAAATATCATTTGATTTGGAAAGGTGTAGCAAAGCACACCGGGTCAGCTAGCAAGGACTAAAAAAATCGTATTCAAATCGGAGCAGCCAAGAAACAAAACCGCGCGTAGTTCACAAAAGTTCTGACCACAGTAGGTTCGCGACTCAGCAAACACGTGATTGTAGGGGATTTTTTTCAAGGGGAATCCGATCGCCAGAAAATCGTGAGCGAGCCGTGGCAGAAAACCTCGCGAACCTCGCGATTCTGGTTCGTGAACCAAATTGGAAAACGCATTGCACACTTGATGGTCGTGTTTTCCGTTTCGTTATTTTGTCTCCACATGGTTGTTGATTGCGCCAAATGCAACGCGTGGACAGATGAAATAAATCGATTTTTCAAAGTTTCCATAACAATTTCTTGAAAATAATTTACAATGTTGTAAATTTAAACGATGTATTTCATTTGTGAATTGAAGTTTGTCCTTTCTGATGTTAAACAACGTCAAATTTGGCAAATTTGTATATAGAGTTTCGAAAGGATGCAATCTGGCCCAGTAACAGATAGAAAATATATTGATTTAATTATCCGAAGGATAAAAAGTTCCTCCGCATCCTAAAAAGATGTATGGGGTGGGGGAAGGATAAAAAAAAATACAAGTCCAATCTAGACATGTGCTTCTTCGGCATCTTAATTGTATCCCCTTTGTTATTTTCAAGTTTCTTCCGCAGTTCAAATTGAGGAAGTTATATAAGTTTGGAATTTCAAATTTCATGTCATGGCAGAAAAAAGGAGGCATTAACCGTGCGATGAAGTTTTGAAAGCGAGGGAAAACCATTAAGATAATTAAGAATTTCAATGTTAACTCATTGCGGACCAAATACAAGATATCTAGTTTTTTCGTTTGACGCGTTTCCGAGCCGGACAAACCGAGCAATTTGAAATAAAAACCTAGCAAAATCCGGGCAATTAATTTAAAAAATGTCCATAAATCCGAGCATTATCTGTGCAAAA
This sequence comes from Uranotaenia lowii, assembly GCF_029784155.1. Taxonomy (NCBI): domain Eukaryota; kingdom Metazoa; phylum Arthropoda; class Insecta; order Diptera; family Culicidae; genus Uranotaenia; species Uranotaenia lowii. Next base: position 109,679,923 of record NC_073692.1, read on the forward strand.
AAACTTTTTTGTTCATCAGAACTTATAGACAGGTTTTGAATCGTACTTTAAGATCCAAAACACCTTTCATGATTATTTTTTCTCAAAAATTCCGTTTTGGAGGAGTTTGTTTTTTTGATTTTCCAAATAAAGTGAATATAACCGGGCAAAATCCGGGCATTTTTCAACGAAATCCAGGCAACCGGGCCGTCCCGGACTGTTTCAAAATTTTGTATTGAATGTCCAGGCAAACCCGAATAAAACCGGGAAATCGGACAACATTAGATAAGAAAGAAACGCTATTTCTCTAATATCATTTTCAGTTTATGAGCAGATAATAATGACGAATTAAAAATAGCAGGAAAAAAATTCAACAAGCTCAATCAAAGGAAATCCAGGCAATAAACGTTGATCAAATCCATGAGTTTGATCAAGATCAAGTTCAAAATTAATGTTAAAGATAACTATAATTGAAAAATTTGCATTTAAATTTTTGAAAACTGCTTTTTTACTTCTGTTTTGAAATAAAAAAGATGTTTTTTTAATTCAACTGATTTTGGATGCAACGAAATATTGGTGTATTGCAATAAACTATAGCAATAGGGAGTATATGATATCAGTTGAATTTCTATATTTCTCATATTGACATAATCTTTGATTTAAGAAACTCACTTATGACAAATTAGGGACTTACTTTTTAGATAATATAGATTTGAGTTATAAGTTATTTAGAAGTTTTTTTTGCTGTAGTATCGTATAAATGATAGAAAAATATTATAGAACTGAAAGTAATGATGACAAATGAATAAAAAAACAACAACGAAAACAAAAAACAAACAAACAAACAATACAAAAGTAGTAGGTAAGTAGGATGGTTTGTACTGATACAAAAGAATATTTTGATGTGATTCATAGCTTAGTCATTGTCTTCAACATTTTTGATGTTATTCAATTTTTCGAAGTTACAGAGCCATACCTAGTTCAGAAATATTTCAAAATATTTTTCAGAACATTCTCATTTTGCAAAATATTTTCAATGGCATCTTATTTGATTTTCATTACTACTTAAATTTGACATACATACTACCTTTGGACTAGTGTGAATATATTCGATTTTTATTTTTAAAATATTTCAAATATGTACGATTTGCGATTGATATTTCAAATTCCTAATTTCAGCTTTTTTTTTTTTTTTTTTATTTGGTTGGATTTTAACTTCTTCAAGTCATTCATCCCTTTTCTCAATCTACAATTCTTCTAATAACCTAGTTGATTTTAGAAACATTATCATTTTGGCTTCTTCAATTGGATCGTTTGAAAGTGAAACTCGTAGGCTGTGGTTGATTTTGTGAGCTAATTTCAGCTGAAAATCCGAATGCTGAACAAAATTTGAAAACAAATAATTCAATGTTCACGGTTCAAAATTAATTTTTTTAAATTCCTTTTCTGGATTCAAAATTATACAATTGATTTAAAAAATTAGGATTGAAAATTCTTTCTCATAAATTCTTAATTTCATATTCGTGATACTTAATTTGAAACTGTACAATTTAAATTTGAATCTAATTTGTGGATTAAGAATTCCCAATTCAAATAGTAAAGTGTGACTTTTTCATTCAGAATTGAGTCATCAGAAGATCACAATTCAAAAATCAGGATTCCCTATTCCGAAATGAATTTCAACTGAATATTTTTGAATTTGGAATAAGCAATTTTCAATAATTAATTTGTTCATTCCAAACTCTATGCAAAGAGTGAGAAAATATAAAGTTTAATAGCAAAATTCGTATAAGCGGATTCAGAAATATTAAAATAAAATCTGAAAAACAAACTCCGTACTTACTAACAGTTTGAAACATAGAGTTATGAACCCATTAAAAGAATTTTGATAGTTTTGAATCATAAATAATGAATAATTAATTTGGAGTTATTCATTTTAAAGTTGCGTTGTGAATTTTGATGATCGAAAAATAATCTTCAGATTATAAGAAGATAAAAATGACGAAAAAATGGTAGATAAAAAAATTGCAGAAATCAATTCAAGAAGCTCTATCGAAGGAAATTCAGACAATAAACGGTGATTTCAAATCCAGTAGTAAGATCAAGATCGGATTCAGAGTTAATGTTAGAGATTATTATAATTTAAAAATAACAATGCAAATTTGTAATTTATTTTCCGACGTATCATTAATTCTATCGGTTTTTATCATTGATTGAGTATCATACTCATTTTTTTTATTTAAAAAGATTTGAATCGAGAATAACATGAATTTATTATAATATTTAAAAACTACCGTCCCGTTATTGTGGTCAAAGTCCGTTTTCGCTTTGACAAAATAAAGTACGCCCTCTTATAATTCGGGTTTTTTCTCTTCTTGGAAAATTGTTTCCTCTTCTTATAAGTTAAAAAGAATTCAATTCTTTGCAAAAGCCGTTGGAACTAAGGGTTTCATTATTTCTTCATTCTTTTAGGGGCATGTGAATAAGGTGGTGAAAAAGCAAGTTTTCGTAGATATTTGTATCCCTCAAGCCAAAACCCCTCAAGAAGGTTTTTTTTTAAAGAAAAATTACTTGAAAACTCTTCTTTATTTTTATTATTATTATTGAATTAATTCATCAATTTTTTATGATATTCACTTTAATCCAAAATAATCATTGATACGTTTGCATGTGTTTTCTTATTGAAACTTTACATATGGAATCGTGATTGTATTTTCCAAATTAAAAAAAAAACAGTTATGGAATTTTACACTCAACCTCTACTACAGAAATGTAGTGATTTGGATGAAATTGTAAGGCTTAAAGCTGTAAGGCGTAAGATTTAATTTGATTATTTATTCCTTAAACGGTTGTTAAAGATCATTATTAGGGCCTTCTTGTGTCCATTCTAATCCATAGTTTTGTCAAAAAGCTTTGTTTAATTCAATTGACCACCCAGGAGTTGACATGGCAGAATGAATTTGATTTATTATTTAGAGTTTCGTTAATCTTAAAACGCTGTAAGTTATCAAAAAAATTTTTTTTTTTATAAACTTAAAAATAAAACAGAAATATTCCATACAATAATTGAAAGAACAGTGGAAAATGAAGAACTTCCTGCTGCTGCTTGAAGCACAATTTATTACCCGTACGCGTACCTAAAGAGACGCACAGCCTGCCTACGGAAGAAAATCGAATAACCACGCGTTCCCTTCCAAAAAAAAGTTCATGAACCTTTTCGCTAAATGGTTCGTGAGCCAAAATCGCGGGGAAAAATTTTCATGTATGTTACGATTTCCACGAGCGAGACAGGATTCAAAATCCAAAAGAATCGTCTGTTGGTTGGACTGCCTCGCTCATGTTTCCTATGGTTCGCGAACCTAAGGGATTTTTTTCACAGCCTGCTCGCGCTTTGGCGAACCTTTACGGGTAAAAATCGTAGACGAGCGGGAATCGCCACTCGTGTACACGATTTTATTAGTCCTTGTCAGCTAGTATCCTATATTAGGGGAAATGAGGGCATAACGAGCACCCAGTGCTTGATAAGCACTACTCTTTTCTACGAAAGTACGTATTTTCTTAAATAAATTTTCATGAGGATTTGTTTCGTACTTCCTATTTTCACAAAAACAGGAATATCCTTATCATCTTTACAGAGATATTTAAAAAAAACGGCTATGTTCACAAGTAACGATAATATTATTATTTTTGAGCATCACGAAATAAGCTCTTATGATCTTAAAATCACCTTGATCTATAATGTACGCACTACAACATGATGTAAACATTGTTTCTCGATTTTTACCAAAATAATTTTTTTTACTTTTCACTTTTATCAATTTTAAAACACGTTTTTTTACTTAAAATTTGTTGACTAGGGGCATATAGAGCACCATGTTATCGAGGCATAATGAGCATTTTCTGCCGTAGAATCTAGCAGCGAATTAAAATTGATTTATAGAGCCACACCTTGACTAGTTTTCATCCGACGATTTAGCCTATTGGTAAGGTGTCGGAGAGGGTATCAAAAGACTAGAGTTCGATTTCTGTTCGAGGTGATTTTTTTTCCATTTACAATTCATGATCGATTTTTTTATTGTTACATTATACGGCTAGAAGCATCATCCTCCAAACAAAGCACATAATGTATGAGCGTGCGTGAATTGTTTGTATTCTTCAAACAGACCTAGATTATTTTGTTATTGCTTTGCTTGATGAATCTACGAATCACCTCACTTCATCGAATTGAATTCGCTGCTAGATTCCTCGGCAGAAAACGCACATCTTGCCCTGATTAATGGTGCTCATACTGCCTCAGGGGGGGTTTTCATTATGCCCCTACAGTGGCTGGTTTTCAGCTTTTGGTAAAAAATTTTAAAATGCATTTTTTAACGTTTTCATTTAGTTTTTCACGTTTCAGCCCGACAGGGAATAGGCTTTTCAAGTGTCTAAACACGAAACAATAATGTAACCTCCATATTATTGCTATTTTCTTTGGTTAAATAAGCGTTTTCCTTGAGGTGGCCATTATGCCCTCATCTCCACTGCATCACATTCACGTAAATTCTGTTATGTTAAAAAGAGGCGAAAAATCACAATCATTAATGTATCAAAGTAATCAAACTAGAGAATAATTTAATTGTATTCAGTCAAATTTACATCTCTAGTGAATCAGCTTTTTGCTTTGCATCTTTGCTATTCATTTTTTTTTTTCATTTGTTTAATTTCAGATTTTTCAATATGATCATCGTTCAAATTTAGTTTTAGCTGTTAAAGCTGTTTAAAATCTGGATATCTGAATTCAGCAATATATTGTTAGTCGGTTTAACCCTCATTCATCCCGGAATTATTTACCCGTTACAGTTCCTGGAGTGTCAATTTGACATTCCTCTCTTGTTCTCCAACTGATTTTTTACAAAATATTAATTTTGGAAACCCCGCGATGTAACTCAAGTATGTTTCACAGACAATATTCACCTACAACACTTCAGTTTTTGTAATTCATAGTCTAAGCAAAAGAAATCCGGAAAAACTTACTTCGAAAAAAGAGTGTAGATCAGTTACTAAATGCTAAAAAAAATTTAATTAGTGTCGAAAAAGGTTGAAGTGAGAAACTATACGTTGCTTATGAGGAAACGTTATTTTGATTTTTTTAATGGGAAAAGTGGAATCAAATCCGTACTATTAAATCCATGAACCGTCAAAAGCCTCTCCAGATAAATTTCGAAAAGGGAATTGAAAAGTTTACGTAAATTGGCACATTTTTGCATTTTTAGATTGATATTAATATTGATTGATTTTGATATTTTTAGAATTTTTAACTCATATTCAAAGGTAGCTGCTTTTCGAACTTTTTAACAATTTGCGATTTCTCAGATTTACTTAGACTTGATTTCTACTATTTTGTACATTGAACTGGATTTTTAGTATGTTTTTTCAAGATTTCCGCAATATTTAGATTCACCAGAAAATCAATTTCATAGCGATTCTCGTGGTTTAATAACATAAACGCTGGGATACTTTAGAAAATATTAAACAAACTGTTTCCTAGAGTTACGTAATTTTCATAGGAGGGTACGTTACGTTTTGTGAAATACTAGCGGAGGGGGTTAGAAACGTGCATTTTTTTCGTTACGTTATTTATTTATCGATGAAACCATATTCAAAAGGTGGAAAAACTCTGAAAATTTTTCATTTGTGTGCCTTTAGTAGTCAAAAAATGTCGTCATTGCACGTTTCAACAAATTTTTTGGCATAGAGGTAGCAGTTATCTTCAACTGACATTTAAATAAAATAAATCGCAAGCAAAGGAATGAATGAACCCATAGATGTGAAAATCCTAATGTTCATATGAGTTTTAAAAAAATATCACCAGAAAGGTACATTGTCTACTTAGAGATACACAGCGTAAGCTAAATAAGTTTTGTTGGTAAACATCCATCCCAAGAAACAATTTAAACTTTATTATGGTCAGCACAACTTCGTTAGAGTAGGGTTACCATACGTACTCTTTTAAGAGTACATGTACTCTTTTTCGGTCGAGAAATGGGCGTACTCTTCTTTTTGTGAAATTTTACCAAATGTACTCTTTTTTTTGTTGAAAGACATTTGATCTGAAAAACCTACGTATTTCTTCCATTTTATGAGGTTGTTTTAAATCTATTGCTACAACTACGAAAGGAGCAACGCAACGAGCGAGGTGGTTAGACCAAGTGGAGCGTGATCTGGCGAACGTGGGGTGCCCGAGAAATTGGAGAACGGTTGCCATGGACCGAGTGAATTTTAGGAATTATGTTCGTCAAGTTATGTCGTGAGACGGAATACTATGTAAATAAATAATAATAATATTTTTTGTTTCTCTTCTTTATTTTCAAGAGCGAGTAAAAACGCTCTATCCTTGGTCGATGACCAGAAATGATTGTACACTGAAATCCAAAACAATTCAACTAAGAAAACAAAAGCTTATAATTTTTAGTAACGTCAATTAACTTCATAAATTTCTACAAAATGCGCTGATGACCAATTTTGTGCTTTGTACTTATTGTAAAAATCTAAGAATTCAAAATATATAAAAGAAGTATGAATGCTAAACAGACACTTTTCTTTATTGATTTATCTTATAATAGCACTTAAAAACCCTTGTTGATTTTTTTACTGACTACGTCATTCATGTTCACTTAAAAAAATTACCTGTCAAAAAATCTAAAAATGTCATCAAATCATCTCCCGATTGTATCACTGTCCCTAATTTGTCACCCTAAAAAGCATCGTGGAGGTCACAAAATTTAATTTTCACTTTATCTTAATTGCTCCACAAATTTCTTTTTAAACATTTAATATTCCTATCGACTGATCCAGTAATGTTGAAAAAGTTTTGCTTGTTGTTGAATAACTAGTGATAGTGGTTAACGAAAGAACGAACAGGAAAACCAGCAAGTTATCATTTTATAAGAATCATTTAAAAAGTTGTAAAAAGTATCACCATACCAAATCATCATGAGTTTGCTATAGATTTCAATACGCTCAGCCAAAAATTAAATGACTTTTTTTTTTCAAGACAGTAACAAAGACTCAAAAAAAACTTTTTTTAAATTTCTTTTTGTTTAGTCACGTTCAACTAATTACTTCTTTTTTAAATTGTTCATTACATGATAATTATTAAGAACAAATTCTTCTCACAAATCAAACCGAACACCACCTGATCGTCACCCGAGGCGTTCATTCTCTTTTTTTCCTGTTAAGTCCCATTACAAACGTTTAGGATCGGCTTTCTACCATGTTACAGGCCTGAATGAAGGTACTGAGAGAATGGTTCACAAATTCGATCAGCGGAGATTTATTGGCCATGATCGTGATCGGCTTCACACGACGACCCCACGGAGCGGATCAAAGCTAAATAAATATTAAGGTGTATATGGCTGTCTGCGCAAGTGATGATCGACAGACTCAAACCTTTCCGGTGTCTACACCACCATGATCATCATCGATCGAAAAAAACCAGCTTTGCTGCACACACATTTTAACTAGACAAATTTGTTGATTTTATGATAGGACATTAAACTAGAAAATTTGAATTTACCATTCCGGGCTTCGAAAACCATACCTCCTGCCCTGTTCCGTGATCGGTGTCAAAATTACGTGATTGTGGTAAGGAAATCAAGCTTTAAGACCCGCATCACGAATGAGGTTTTTTTCTCGTTTTGTTCCCTTGGATCGAGAAGGGCTTTCGGTTTTTGCTGGAAACGGATGTAGGTTTACTGTGAGCCCCTTTTCGGATGAACATGTTTGGGAATTTGGACATCAATCTCCGGGAAGGCTTGTTCGGCCTTTGACTTGGAGACGCGACCGCCCCGTGTGTGGCATTTTATGGTTGTCTCCGACTTTTCTCACACATTTCGGTGTTTTTTTTTAAGGTTGACAGAGAACGAATTGTGACGAATTGGTACGTATGGATATTGGAGGCGAAGGAAGGATTTTATGTAGAGAAAATCAATTTTACTGTTGTTTCAACCTAGTACAAGAAAATTTGAGGTGAAAAACTTTTGCATATACGTATATTTATATGTCGGAAAACAAAAATGAATAATATTTTCGAAGATTTTTTTTTACACTGGATATTTCTTGGGTGGCAGCCGGTAGGAAAAAAATCGCACCTTCAACCTTTTCCTAGTTGGGAGGTTTATGGGATCATTCAACCGTAAACCGATTAGAGCAGGTCGAAAAGTGGATACCAAAATATGCGAATTTATGATTTTCATGCGAACAAATGGCAACATTCGATCTGGAAGGATTTTTGATGACCGCCGTTTTTTTTTCTCTTCAGCCAGACTGCCCGACTTGGATTAAGTCTCCGGTGTGGTTGGCTTTGAAGTTGCACTGAATCCGATTGGTCGCCGGCTCTCGTCAAAAGCTTGCCACCGATCCGAGGCCGCGGTTCATGCCCATTTTTGAACCAGGAATTAACCACAGTCCAATCGAAAGGCCACATTCGAATGGCTGCTCTTCAAAAAGTTTCCCGCGAGCGTATGGAAGATCATGGAAGGTTTTAGTGTCACCCATCGTCGTCCCGTGGTGAGATTTTTCCGTCCATCTTTGCCACCTTCCGATAGAGATATAAACATAAAATTTTACAAATCACTGCAAATATTTGGTAATTGAGAAAGGGGATTATTCATCTCCTTTTGATATTTTCGGCTTTCGCCTTTCCGGTTTTTGTGACCAGTGTTCGGTTCGCCATTTTCACATTTGATATAATCTGGTTTATTGGAGCCGAGTTTTGCCGACCGAAAGTTTTTTGTGGTTTTTAGAAGGTTTGAATTTTAAACACCGAAGCAGTATTCATTTTTTTTTAAGCATTAGGATATCTGAACACATTGAGGACCAACTTCGGAGACCTACCCTGATGGGTAAAAGAATTCGACACATGCCAACTCATCGCTTTTAATTTTATATTAACTCTAAATAGTTTGTAATATTTGCATATTTTTATCTGGATAGATTCTGGGAAACGTTCTTTATCTAGGGGCATGAAATTTCCTTTACAAATCTCTTTCTCCATAAGAAATGAAGTAAAGTAAAGTAAAGTAAAGTAAAACAAGACCACAGAGGGCATGAAGAGGAATCTTGAGGAAATTAATAAACAGTGTCAGGACTTTGTGTAGAGGTCAGAAAATAGAAAAATAGAAAAAGGCGGCTTTCGCCTTATTTCAAAGGGTATTAAATGACTGAAAATCGCATAATCGCATATTGTGGGAGATATGGGTACGGAGTAAAAAGACTCAATTTGTAGAAGTTTAATTTCGCTACCTGACGCTATGGTACACCATCTTGAAATCCAAAATGGTGGCTTCCACTAAACATTAAAATATTATAAATAACTTATAATCGCACGAAAAGAAATCTTACAGAACCATAAAAAAAATGACAAAGTTATCTCAAACAAATTAGAAACTCTGAGAAAAATATGAAAATGTGATGAAAATATGCAGCAAAACGGCAAAATTATGACAAACTTCTGAGACAAATTCGATAACTATGACCAAAAAATTGACAATGCCATAACCAAAATATATATGAAAAAAAGAGATAAAACAGATGGCAGAAATTTTACAATAAAATGAAGAAAAAAGTCTGACAAAAGTATAAAAAAAAAATTGGCAAAGCTATGGCAAAAATTAACGAAAGTGACAAAACTCGAAAAAAATACTAATAAAAATGAGGCCCTTGGAGCCAAAGGGGTATAAGTGCATGAAAGCATTAAAACACGCTTTTAAATTGTTGTATTTGACCATTTTCCATATATTTTTCGAGAATTTGTATTGTTTTTTCGAATGTAAAATATGTGAATAGAATTCTAAAAAAAGAAAAAAATCCGCTAACTTAGTTTGAAATTTGAAGAATTTTTGGCATCATTACCTCAAAATCAATCAATTTGACTCTCAAGGTATGAAATGTTATAAAAATAGTACAAAAGTGACTAAAATATGACAAATTTGATAAAACTATGACAAAAATATGAAAAAATTGACAAATTTTGTAATAGTTCTGACACAATTTTGTCTTTGTATTGTCAATTTTTGTCATAATTTTTAAAAATTTTCATTTGTCGTATTTTTGTCATAGATGTGTCATATTTAGGACAAAGGAATTTCGCTTTGTTTCACATTCTTCATGTTTTTGTAGCATATTATTCTTGATTCATATTTTTGTCATATTTTGTAACATGTTTATAATTTTTTTTCATTTTTTTGTCACATATATAAATTTTTCATTTATTTTTGTCAAATTTTTTTTCAATTTTTATCATATTCTTCATTATTTTGTCAAAGTTTTGCCTTTTTTCATGTTTTTTTCAAAACTTTGGAATATTTTAGATAATTTGTCATATTTTTGTAATTTCAATGTCAAATTTTTACCAAATTTCTACCATCTATATCATAAATTTTCACAGTTTTATCATACATTTGTCAGAAATTTCCTTAATTACTTTTCGGCATTTCGGCGTCAGATATTTGGGATTTTATTTTATTTGAAGTTTTTTTGTCAAATATTAGTCATATTTTGGGGATTTCATGCCACCGGTCATTTATTGCCAGTTCCAATTTATTTCCACTGAAATAAATAGACTGATACCGCGTTATTTGAGAAAAACCACGCAAAAAACCGTGGATTTTTCCTAACCATCAAATTAACAGAGATGATAACACTAATTTACATAATTAAAAAATAATGAACTTTAATGGTCGACTTATATTTTCAAAGTTTAAATCGGGCGCTGAATCCGAAAATGAAATTGAAAAAAATCTCAGTATAATAGTTTTTGAGTTATGCTCCAAATATGAAATTTCGTAAAAAAAAAGTATCTGTAATTAGGCTCAAATATCTCTGACAGCATTGCAGTAATTTGAAATATATTTCTCGCATATTGAAGGTGAATTTATTTTCTTTCGATCATCTGAGCTTTATATTTGCGTATGATCCACAGTATTGTTGATATGATTGTCTTTGTGATAGAAAAAATTATAAAAAACGCAATCCTTTACAGAAAATTTTGCTCTAGCAAAAGTTTTAGACTCGATGCCAACATTCAATAAATCTGATTTTTTATTGACCTTAAATGTCAATTCAAGACAAAGTTTTCAAGTGGTGATTTGTTAAAATCGGTTGAAAATTACAGATGTTATGGTTACTTAACAATAACAGTATTTTTTTAAATTTTTGAATAATTTAACGATCCGCATTGTACTTATCATAGGAAAGGAATGATTGAATACCTATAGTAAATCTCACTCCCTCGAGTTAAAAATAGATAATTAGGTTACCAAAAATCATTTGCCATATTTCAGAAAGATCTGACCATGAGGAGGGGTTGCTTGAGTCTCAAACGTGAATATGATTTTAATGAATAATTTTCTTAAAGCTTAAACTAAGACAAATAATTCACCAGAAGACTGCAACAAGATTAGACATGAAACGAAAAAGTTATTGCGGTTCAAGTATGTGTGTTTTGGCCGAAAATTCTCGAATAAAACGCAATGTGTAAAAAGTACTCATTGCTTGTTAGACAAAATTTGCGGCCAAAATACAGTTTTTAAATCGCAATAACTTTTTTGTTTTGAGTCCAATCGTGTTGAAGTCTTCTGGAAAAAATATTTGGCTTTAAGGTTCTTAGAAAAGTTTTCGTAAGAAGCAGTCGGCTTGTGAAGAGAACTGTTATTAATTAAAAATCAGTATTTTTTGTTCAAATCGAGCAAAATTCCTTAAAATCATGTTCGCGTTTGTGACCATGGTCAGATCATTCTGGAATTTGGCAAATGATAATAATAAATTTTGACTTACTAATATTTTTTTCTTTCTTCAGTTATAATTTTTTCTATCGAGTTATAATTTTTTCTACCTTAAAGACAATAATATCAACAATATTGTTGATCATGCGCAAAAATAAAGTTCAAATGATCGAAAGAAAATTGATTCACCTTAAATATGCAAAAAGATATTTCAATTTACTGCTATGTTGTCAGAGGTATCTGAATCTAAGAACAAGTCCTTTTTTTAATTTTCCAAAATTTCATGTTTGAAACATAGATAACTCAAAAACTGTTCTACTGATATTTTTTTCAATTTCATTTTCGGATTCAGCGAACGATTTCACATTAAAAGTGATCTTCAGTTAACTTGGTTTAGAAGTGCTGTAAACTAGTGTAATTAAATAAACAATCTTTTGACAAATGGTTTTTTGAAAAATTATCATTTGTTTACGCGGTTTTATGCGTGAATTCTGAATTCGCTTCGCGCTCACTGTGTCCTTAACCTCAGAATAGAAAACATTCTTTTTTGTCTATTTTTGTGATCAAAATTGAAATCGATTCACATTCTTGGAACACCCTGTATGATACACAGCAAAAGAAAAAATACGTACGTAATCTAAAACACGAGTGGTCTATTTTTTTTACAAAAGTAATTCACGAAAGATGTAGTTTTCAACTCCTTTTGATGTAATTTTAGTCTTTGGAATAGAATAAATTGTTTTGAAATAATGTTACATTCTGTGATTCAAAAATCAAGCGGTCAACGAAATGTATATCACAAACAGTGTAAAATTATATCTGTTTGTTTTAAATTGAATGGAAACTCTCAACTTGTGCCATTTGTGTTTGTTTTTTGTCCGAGCAGCCATAAAAGTTCGAATCAGTTTGCGATATACAGTTCGGCAAGAAAATTGACGATTAAAAAAGCCAAGAAAAGCAAAAAAGTCCACATGAGACTCGGTTGAAGATTAGGTAAATGACGTTACATATGTGTGAAAGATGTGAAACCTAATTATTATTTTTATTCCAGCAGATTTACGCAGTGAAGTGGAACCATGATTGTCTGGAAAGAAATGCCAACCATTTGAGAATACTGATGCCGACGCTGACCGGTAAAAATAGGCTGAACGAAGTTCAAATCTATATTTATATGATTTGATAACAGAAACATTAGATTTAATTGACGTGCAATTAAATATTAGAAAAGTGCTAGTGAATAAATAAATAAATAAAAAATTCAAAAAAAGTCTATCATCCCAACGTGGCACTGCTCATGATGGTGGGTGAACTTTTTTTTTTTATTTTTATGCTTCGATTTGAAAATAAATTCCTTCTGTAAGAGCTTTCAGTGAGTTTTAATTATTTATTATTTATACCTTTACACGCCCCAAAAATTACATTCTTGCTAAAAATAAACAGTGACAGAATTTTAGATGAAAAAAAACTATGTTCCGATTTCGTGCATCGTTTTCGATCTAAAATTACACGAATTTTTCTTGATGTGTTTTATACTTAACATGTTGAAAACTTTTTACAAAATTTTGAATTTTTGATATTCCGTCATGCGGGGTGAGTCGGAAATGATGTTTTTGAATTGTTTTTATGTGAGTTAATAACTTCTGTTATTCACTCACATAAAAAAGTGAAATTTCATAAATGTTCGCAGATAGTAACAGTACAGACGAATAGTAATAGAGTGATAGTATAAGCACAGACAAACAGACAGAATATTCTATTTTCATTCTTTGCAAAACACCTTCTGAGGTAGGCAATGTCGCCACCAGGTAGTGCTGCTTAAATTTTTGAGGAATCAAAATTTTCCATCGTGCCATTGCGATTTGTTTGTTTACTTTGACAACCCGAAACCTAGTAAATTCGTGAGAAAAAGTGGATATTAATCCTAAATGCTTTTGTAGCTCTCATGACGGTATTCGGTGGCTTGAACTTTGGTGAGCTTTGGATGGTGTCTGGACAGTGACTTTCCTTGGCGGAAAGCTAAGATCGATTATTAAATGCAGAAGCTTTTTCGTGCATACTGGTTCTGGTTATCGGGTGATTTCAGGAAACCAAGCTGAAATTCCACAGAGTTGAATTTGAAAAATCTTCGTAAAAACGTAGAATAGCAGTTTTCGAGGTATGAATCATCCTCATCAAAATCCAGCAGAGAATAACTATCAAGAATTAGCTGGTATTATGGCCTTCAGAAAAAAGGGTTGTAAGCTCGAACTGATCTGGTTTGCTGGCTGAAAGTTTTTCGCTGCTGTAATATTTAAAAAAAAGATTCAAAAAAAATCATTTCACTTCATACGTAATCAAAGTATTTTGAAAATTTTTCATTGAAATATATAATATTCAATGCATCTGGAATATGAAGAAGAAGTTCAAGCTATCGGATGTTTCGGAAAACAGGCGCTCAGAAAAACAATAAAAAAGGATTGAGAACATACCTGAAAAACCATTTTGGCACTCATACGGCATCACCTGAAGCAGCTGGGGCCCGGAGTTATGCGGAAAGGTTGGACCCGGTAATCTTCGATACCATACAAGGTATTTATGCCCACTTTACTTCCGAATCAATAGTAAAAACTTACACCGCGCAGTTTTGTCGTCCATTGTTTTCGCCACCTCAACAACAACAGTCATCAAGTGAGACGTGAATAAGTTATCTCACGACCGCCGCGACGCCTTACGTCAGTGTTGATTTGAGTTTCCAGTGTTGCCAAATTTGTAATTACATAAAGTTTTTGCACGATGATGATTGATGATGATGATGATAATGCCATCATCTGCTACATATGCGGCACTACTGAAAAAGATTCGCACCGCATAATTGAATGTGTTTCCTGCAACCGCTCGGTACACTTTAGATGCAAACACATTCGTGGAAATGCTATTGCACGAGCTAGAAAAAAGCCCTTTTTCTGCTCGACTGAGTGTTTTGAACGAAATCCGCTTTCAAAACCGGAAGAAAGAGGCGAGCAAAACCAGATGATAGAGGAGTTACGTGCTATTGCCCAATCGGTTAGGGAGTCAAGACAGGAGTCGGCAGGAATACGTATCGCACTCGAACAATCTAAACAGCAAATTGCGGAACTATTAGAGACCAATAAGCATATCGAAGCTTCTCAAGAATTTTTGGCAGAGAAATTCGATTTGCTTAACAAAGGTTTCGAAGATCTTAAGCTCGAATTAGTTGCTTTAAGATCCGAGAACCAGGAGTTGCGAATGGAGATCGTGTCGTGTAAGGAACAAAACAGTAACTTATCAGACCGTATCGATGTTCTCGAGTTGGAGCTTGACAAAATAAATCGCAAGGAGCTCTCCCGCAATGCGATTGTACTTGGTTTACCGATCATGGAAAAGGAGAATCCACGCGCTTTGATACTTCAAGTAGCAGAAACCGTTGGCTGTAAAATCGAAGAAAACGGAATAGTCAGTGCTCGACGTCTTGTGGGAAACAAAACATCTAATAACACCCCACCGATATTGGTAACATTTGATTCGGAAGATACTAAAAACCATCTTTTTGAAAAAAAGCGTACCCACGGTGTTCTAAAAACCTCTACAATTGGCAATTCGTTCATTAACTCGTTGCAATCCGTCACAATGCGCGACGAAATGACAGCATTCGGGAAAGATCTGCTAAAGGAAGCCAGGAAAATGCAGGACGAGATGGGAGTGAAATATGTATGGCCAGGACGTGATGGGAAAATTCTTATGAGAAGAACTGATGGCGCCAGAGTGGAAAAAATCGGTTCGAAGCAGGAATTGCAGAAGATTGTGGAATCCAAAAAGCGAACCCTTAATTTTGATACTTCCTCATTTACAATGTCATCCCCAAAGCGTGTACATTTACAAAAATAGTTCATGAGCTGTACCTCGAATTTTATGATTAACTAAATATGAATTTTACAACAAGCAATAATTATTATAATACTA
The DNA here is from genome assembly GCF_029784155.1 of Uranotaenia lowii. Classification (NCBI taxonomy): domain Eukaryota; kingdom Metazoa; phylum Arthropoda; class Insecta; order Diptera; family Culicidae; genus Uranotaenia; species Uranotaenia lowii. The sequence continues at coordinate 109,695,627 of NC_073692.1, forward strand.
TAGATGAATTAAATAAAAGCCGAAACAAAATGAAAACAGTCGTTCTAATTTAAAAATTCTTCAATTCAATGTACGAGGAATCAACAACCCAGAAAAATTAGACGACATAAAAATTATTCTGAAGCACCTTACTGAAGAGATTCATGTGATTGTTCTTGGTGAAACGTGGCTGAAACAAGATCGGACTCAACAAGCTAGGTTACCAGGTTTCAAATCATTCTTTTCGTGTCGAGACGACACCTCGGGAGGAGGTTTGGCCGTCTACGTGAAAAATGGTATGGATTGTGAAGAACTTTGTAATCATCATTATGGTGGTTACCATCATATTCACGTGCGTATAAGATCTGCAGGAGAGGAAATAAACGTTCACGCTATCTATAGACCACCTTCCATCAATACTACTTGTTTTTTCGCTGATTTGGAGTCGATTATATCATCTTATAGCACGACTTCTTCTTGCATTATCGTAGGAGACATGAACGTTCCAACAAATCAAACATCTAATCCTGAAACAGTTGAATATTTGGAACTTCTAAATTGCTACAACTTCCAAGTCACCAATACACATGTAACAAGACCCGCTAGCGCTAATATACTTGATCATGTTATCTGTTCCGAGAAGATTTGTTCTAAGATAACAAATGATACAGTTTACTCGGATCTAAGCGACCATTGCATAATAATATCCTCGATTGGTCTACGCAAAAACGTGTTTACCCGCAAACTTCTTAAAGTCGTCGTTAACAATACACTGATTAGTGAGCACTTCGCTGCAAACGTCTACAATATGCAAGCTGATTCAGCTGAAGAACTTCTTAAAAAAGTATTACAAACATACCAAAAGCTTAAGGCCGAATATTCCAAAACTGTCGAAGTGAAAGCCAGAGTGAAAGGATTATGTCCTTGGATGAACGTTGACGTTTGGAAATGGATAAAAATCAAAGATTCTCTCCTAACAAGATCAAAAAGAAATCCATCAGACTTAAACACTCGAAACCTATTGAAACATGCGTCAATGAAACTGCAACAGTGCAAACAAGACGCGAAACAAGCTTATTACAGCAATTTATTCAGAAACGCCAACTGTAGGAGTACGTGGAAATATTTGAATTCCATATCTGGTCACCAAGTTGATGAGCATGAAACACCAAAACTGATAATCAATGGAAACCTTACAAGCAATGCGGAGATAGTTGCAGACACGTTCAATTGCTTTTTTAGCAACATAGGGCCCCAGCTTGCATCTACTATAAACAGCCAGAGAAATGCCAACCGATTTGGAACCCTAAATAACCTACGAAACTCTATTTTCCTGGAACCAGCAACCGAGCAAGAGGTGATTTTGAAAATCAAGGACCTCGATAACAATAAAAGTATAGGTCCTGATGAAATACCTGCGCATTTCATTAAACAGCATCATCGATTCTTCTCGAAACTGTTACGTGACGTATTCAACGAAAGCCTTCTCACCGGAAAATATCCTGATTGCTTGAAGATAGCAAAGGTTGTTCCAATCCATAAAGCTGGATCAAGAGTCGACGTAAACAACTATCGACCGATTTCAGTACTTTCTTCTCTTAGCAAAATCCTTGAACAAATGATGGCTACAAGGATTACAAAATTTTTCCAAGAGCACAACATCCTCTATAACTGCCAATACGGATTCCGTGCCGGCTCTAGTACAACAACAGCAACTTATGAGCTATTTGATGATGTCTACAAAGCTCTTGATAAAAATAAAATGGCTGGACTTCTCTTCTTAGATCTGAAAAAGGCATTCGACACTATAGACCATAGGATCATACTCGAAAAACTCGCATATTATGGCATACGAGGTAATGCTCTGGAGTTAATAAAAAGCTACCTTACTGGCAGATGTCAATTTGTTTCCATAAATGGAGTACGTAGTAATAATCGCCCGTTAAAAGTGGGGGTACCACAAGGAAGCAATCTTGGGCCACTTCTATTCCTGATATATGTGAATGATCTGCCAAATCTGAACTTGAACGGAATGCCACGTCTTTTTGCTGATGACACATCTCTATTCTACACTGGAAATGATTCTACCGCAATAATCGAAAGCATGCGCGTTGACATGGAAGTTCTAAGAAAATACTTCGATGAAAATCTACTATCATTGAATCTTACAAAATCCAAATACATGATTTTATCCACACCCAGGAGATCAGAGCAAGTACATGGGGATCTGATAGTAGATTCAATACCAATCGAAAAGGTTTACCACTACACATATCTCGGTCTGGATATTGATTGCAAGCTTAAGTGGGACTATCATATAAAGAAACTTCAAAAACAAGTTAGCGCAACATGCGGCTTACTTTGGAGGATGAAAAAAGTTGTTCCTACAAAACAGTTAGCGTTGATGTACCAGGCGCTCGTACAATCAAAGCTACAGTACCTTGTCTTCATCTGGGGAGCAGCAGCTAATACCCACTTAAAAAAATTGCAAGCTGCTCAAAACCGTTGCCTCAAAGCCGTCTACAATCGCCACAGAATGTACCCAACAAAAAAATTGTATTCCGAAGCTGTTAATTCAACACTACCTATCCAGGCTCTAAGAGAGTTCCAAGCGATGTCAATAATCCATTCTCATCTGAATGATCAACTGACTCATCACAACGTAGTACACGAGCAACCCAACCACGGATACATGCTGCGTAACTCAGCCATCCTATCAATAAGCCGACCAAATAGCGAAATGTCACGGAAAGCATTTCCTTACTACGGCAAATATTTGTATAATCTTCTCCCTTCAACATTCAGGGAAGAAAGAAATCCAAAAAAATTCAAAATCATGCTTAAACGACACATCCGGAATAAAGTCGAATCTTACTTTGTCTAACACACATTGTTATGTTAAAACACCCGATGGCTCGTAACTGAGTCAAAATCGAGAAGCGCTTCCTTAACAGAGATTTATCTCGCTGGAAGCTAAGTCGATTACAACCTCCTCACCATTCGACTAGTTCGCCAGTCTAAAACGGCCAATCGCATCTGACTAATACCAACAATTTCATTTCAATTATCTCATTTCTGCCATGTACCGCCGCCTCCGACCGCCGCCTCCGACCGCCGCCTCCGACCGCCGCCTCCAACCGCCACCACCAGCAACCGCCGCCACCACCATCTTGAACTTTCAACGACATCGAGTGATTCAAAATTAAGTGTGTGATACATGAAATGAATGAACATAATTGTAAACAAATCGAAAAAATCAAAAGAAAAACAAAAATAAAGAATGATGAGGAGGTTTTGCGCCCACTGGAGAAGGACCCCGACTGAAGTTCCACTCCCGCGGGCTTTTCCCTGCTCACAAAAAAAAAAAAAAAATCTGTTGTGAACAAAAGCGTTTTCAATCTGTGCTGTGTTTATAAAAAAGTTTAAAGATTTGTACATTATAACCTTTGCTTGACTCATATTCACCCCAAATTCACGCATTTTGAACAGTGTGTCAAAAATTGGAAAAATTTACGAAATTCCCCACCGATTCTTCAAAACAACAGTGTTCCTTGTTAAGCGAATTGTAATGCATAAACCTGACAGAAAAAAAGACTTTGTAATGTTCGCTCCTAAATGACAATTTTATAAGGTGTTTTTTGTATGTCCATTCTTTACAGAACTTTCAAGAATCTAAAAATCAAAACTCAATATTTCTGGGAAGTAACTTATTGAAATTTACCAGCTATCATATGTGAAAATTTGAAATCGATAACTCCAATATGTTTTTGGATACATCAAAACCAAACATTTTCCATTTTAATCCCAATCACCCCCCAGATCCATAGTCACCATGAACGATAGTACCTTATCGAATGGTGTTAAATCAAATTCACTTTTTCATCTCGAAGTCTGTAAATTAGATTTTTAAAACAATTAGTTTAAATACAAGTACTTTTGAAATCTTTTTCTCAATCTATGGAAAGCATCATCCCTGTTTTTTCTTTAATATTGAACCATCGTGATCTTATTGATTTTGTGAGGTTGTCATCATCCTAATTCTCTCCACCTTTTTCCATCCAAACTTTGTGACCAGAGGCCACCAGCAAATCGCCGAAAATGTAACCAACACTCGACACAACATGACGCGTGATTCCAATGTCGAACCATAAATTACCCAAAATCATAAAATCAATATTTATACACGTCAAGCGTCTTTTTCTACCAACAGGCTGTGATGGCCGATCAATTCCCGGATAGCAAGAAACATCATTTAGGCTCTTCTTTCGCTCAACTCTCGGGTGGCGCACATCACTCAGAGGAAAGAACTACTCTGTTCGGAATCGATACCCGCGGTCCTCAATCCGAAATTCGTGTTACTTTGAATGTCGGATTGATTGAAGAGGATTAAGAAGAGGTGGTAGGGAGAGCAAAAGCTTAGAACTGCATTTTTTACTGGGCATACTTGAATTGTTACCGATGAAGATCGAGACATTATTGGAATTTGAGAGGATTTTGAATACAAATGACTTAAAGCCTCGACTTAGGGGAAAGGTTTCCTAAATGGGCCTATCGGGTTAAATGACCCTACGGCTGTTTGATGAAATGGCTGACTAGACAGCTTAACTGACCAATGCATTTTGAGGGTGATACGCTTAGAACATAAGGCAAGAAAGAATTTTATGAATTTACAAACTCAAAAAAATTAAAAAAATCATACAAGGTTTTGATACATTTTGATGTAATATTTAGACTTTTAAAAATTATACGTAAAGAAGCTTAAAACAAAAACTAGGATGGTTTTTGTTTCTTACTCAAATGAACTTAAGAAATTAAACATATTTCAGCTTTTGTGGAGGTTTAAAAATGATTATATAGTGGAATAGTAGAGTGTTTCTTTATGCCCCCATCATGTTTGTAAAATGCCTCCATCGTAAAATAACAGGTTAAATAGAATAAATAAATTATTTTTATCACTGAACCTTCAAATCTAAGCTCTGAATAACATCTTTGGAGAGAATTGAAGATCTAAAAACAGATTTGATAAAGTTTTTCTTATAGATGAACTGCCTCCATAGTATGGCAACCCTAACTTATGTTTTATTCCATAAAATTATAATATACATAGATTTTTACAAAACTTCAGCTTTGTCGTACGAAAATTATTACTTTCTAGCAGTTTCAATGAAATTATACGGAAATATTGCCCAAAAAACAGAAATTTTGTTCAAAACATAAATAGGCGCATTTAGCCCGCACAGTTTGAGGTTCGGCATTTTGGACAGCATTTATAATAAAATCATTTTCTTGGAAACAGAAGAAAATTTTAACATAAAAATTACTCCAATGTATAGAAAACAGATGCCTGCACACGTGTATATAGTTTTTGTACACATATTCTATGTGATATTTGATTAAATCAGTGTTCTGCTTAATAGGCGCATATAGCCCGCTCCTCCCCTACCTTCGAGTTAAAAAAAAATCAACACAGATCTTTGGAGATATATGAAATTTAGCAATTTTTATAAGTAGAATAATATCAGTCGACGGCCAAGTAAAACTCGAAATTCCTATGAAAAAAAAAACAAAAAACCTTAAAAAAATTTTAAAAATCTACGTAGGTATCTTACGTTATTTTTGTAAAAAAATAAATCATAGTAACCTATCTTTTCAGATCTAACAAATCAAAACAAATTCAAAAATCAAATTAAATCTCAAAATATTTGGCATGGAATTGCAGTCAAAACAGTCAAAGAAAATTGTCGCAGACATCAGACACGCTCAGTGTCCTTCGGTGGTTCAAATTTCTCGCATAGTTCAAGCCCTCAAAGACAATGATCCATATTTTCGGGTTTACGCCAGAAAGTAAGGTAAAAATATCATTAGAAGACTAATTAAATTATTATTCACTTTCTATTTTAGACTGACACAGCAGGACCAGGTGCGATACTATGGAAGAAGTGCGCTGATGATGGTTGCATCTATCGTTATCTACAATGTGATTCACAGTTTGTTTTTCTATGATTCCTATCAGTTGGAGCCTTGTTGGCTGATCCGTGCCATAGGATTTATTCTCGGGGTCAAGGATCGTATCTACTTTTAGGAGCATTTTTCTGGATGTAAACATTTAATTTAACTAGCGTTTCAAGTTAACAAAGCTCAACACTGGCTAGAAGATGAAGTGAATAACCAATAGTTTTGATATTACATTGATATTACATTATGAGGTTACCAAAACTAGGTATACATTTTTCACAAATTGGTAGAGAAGCAAGAGAGTTAAGCGATGTTAAGCCAACCAAACTGTTAAAAAAGTAATGATGCAAAACTTTCAAAAATTAATTGAGGGTCCCGGAAGCTTGTTTTCACCCGATTTTTTTGGATGTAATAAAGAAACCAGCCATCAAACTTCCAAAAGTGTCATATTTACTCAAGATGTGATGAGGGTAATTTACAGTAAATAGGAATATTTGTACAAAAGTTTGAATTGTTTCAATCTCCAAGGCTGTTTCAAGTTCCCTAAGATATTATTTTTTAGGTTAATCTATCTTCTTATTAAATCACTGAGAATTTTTCAAAAATACTATGACATTGAATTAATCATACAGATTATTGAGACATAAGTATCAATTTTTGGAACCCGACCAATGGCAAACATACTGGAATGATCATGGAACTTTATGGTTGAACCTTGTTTTATGCCCATAACATCGACAAGATCAACGTTCGATTCTTCCCAAGCCGATTCCGAAACCACATCGTTTCGCCCACACAAATTGAAAGGTGTAGAAAACCACCAAGTGTGAAATTATTTCTAGACTTCCAGCTGTTCAATTAGGGAGTCCATTTAGTAACGCTTGATCCTCTTCCTGTTTGTGAACCCGACAGAAATAGGGAGAGAGAAAAAGAGATCCAAGCCAAGACTGTTCAGTTTTCAAGCTATTTAGGAAAAATGTAACACCATTCCGGCGTGGCGCAGCCGTTTTAATGACTCAACCTCCAATAGAATGTGAACAAAATGTTGCCCACCGGAACCGAAACATCGGAGCTAAGGGGCCAAACTTAGGAACAGTCGTCCCTTCTTAGGAACGCGCACCTTTAGGATGAGGTATAATTCCTTCATCAGCTGCGAGTCTTCTGGCTCATAAAAGGGAATATGTTTTGCGCCCTAGAATTTATCGACTATCATCGTTTTCGGGCTCGTTGGGCTTAATTGAGTTCATTACGCACGTATGTGAACGGTGTTGGGCTAGGGCATGACCAAGTTCAAAAGATCTTCCCCGCCTTTGATTATCGCGCTGCTTCGTTGATCCCCTCGAAGGGCCCAGAAGAAGACCGCAACAAGAGACAGAATATGAAGAAAAAGAGCAGCGCATTAAATGATTCTAAACTTCGATGCAGCGGCGATGACCGATAGAAATAATTCCCGTAAATAAATAAAACACCTTTTTTCCGAGGTGTTCCGCCCGGTTTGGTCAGTTAAGCTCCTAAAAATTTGTTGCTGGAATGGGTGGGGAATGGTTTATGAAAGTGATTGGAAACATAACTAGGAATCAGCTGGTATTTTTAAAGAATGTTTTGACAAGCGATTTTCCTATCGTTTTCGGACGGTTAACAGATCAAAAGTTTCTTCATTTTGTAAGTTTTAAAAGAGCCTGAAGAAAATTATCGTTGATTTCTGAAAGAAAAATTATGCAAAAACAATTGAATTGTTCATTTTTTTTTAAGGTAACTAAATAACCCAAATATAAACATCTAAACAGGGAAAAATCGTTCTAAGAAGTCTTCAAACAAAAAAGGGATTTAAAGACAAGCCTTCGTTAAGGTGGCTGCGAAAATTACCATCTCGGGGTTCAATACCGTTTTCAATTTGTTAATTAACTAAAAAAATATTAATGCATAAAAAATCAGCTGAATCAAATATGTGAGGATGCATAAAAGCGCTGAAAGTTTTGAATTTTCAACCCTCTGAAAACTCATAAAAAATTAAGATCGAAAAGATTAACTCATTGCAAAATCCTTTAAAGCAACCAGTTGAATTTTTGTGATGTATTTTCATAAAATTTTGAAAAAACAAAATTGGAAGAAAAAATGGCAAAAATGACAAGAACGACAAAAATGACAAAAATGACAAAAATGACAAAAATGACAAAAATGACAAAAATGACAAAAATGACAAAAATGACAAAAATGACAAAAATGACAAAAATGACAAAAATGACAAAAATGACAAAAATGACAAAAATGACAAAAATGACAAAAATGACAAAAATGACAAAAATGACAAAAATGACAAAAATGACAAAAATGACAAAAATGACAAAAATGACAAAAATGACAAAAATGACAAAAATGACAAAAATGACAAAAATGACAAAAATGACAAAAATGACAAAAATGACAAAAATGACAAAAATGACAAAAATGACAAAAATGACAAAAATGACAAAAATGACAAAAATGACAAAAATGACAAAAATGACAAAAATGACAAAAATGACAAAAATGACAAAAATGACAAAAATGACAAAAATGACAAAAATGACAAAAATGACAAAAATGACAAAAATGACAAAAATGACAAAAATGACAAAAATGACAAAAATGACAAAAATTACAAAAATTACAAAAATTACAAAAATTACAAAAATTACAAAAATTACAAAAATTACAAAAATTACAAAAATTACAAAAATTACAAAAATTACAAAAATTACAAAAATTAAAAAAATTACAAAAATTACAAAAATTACAAAAATTACAAAAATTACAAAAATTACAAAAATGACAAAAATGACAAAAATTACAAAAATTACAAAAATGACAAAAATGACAAAAATGACAAAAATGACAAAAATGACAAAAATGACAAAAATGACAAAAATGACAAAAATGACAAAAATGACAAAAATGACAAAAATGACAAAAATGACAAAATTGACAAAAATGACAAAAATGACAAAAATGACAAAAATGACAAAAATGACAAAAATGACAAAAATGACAAAAATGACAAAAATGACAAATATGACAAAAATGACAAAAATGACAAAAATGACAAAAATGACAAAAATGACAAAAATGACAAAAATGACAAAAATGACAAAAATGACAAAAATGACAAAAATGACAAAAATGACAAAAATGACAAAAATGACAAAAATGACAAAAATGACAAAAATGACAAAAATGACAAAAATGACAAAAATGACAAAAATGACAAAAATGACAAAAATGACAAAAATGACAAAAATGACAAAGATGACAAAAATGACAAAAATGACAAAAATGACAAAAATGACAAAAATGACAAAAATGACAAAAATGACAAAAATGACAAAAATGACAAAAATGACAAAAATGACAAAAATGACAAAAATGACAAAAATGACAAAAATGACAAAAATGACAAAAATGACAAAAATGACAAAAATGACAAAAATGACAAAAATGACAAAAATGACAAAAATGACAAAAATGACAAAAATGACAAAAATGACAAAAATGACAAAAATGACAAAAATGACAAAAATGACAAAAATGACAAAAATGACAAAAATGACAAAAATGACAAAAATGACAAAAATGACAAAAATGACAAAAATGACAAAAATGACAAAAATGACAAAAATGACAAAAATGACAAAAATGACAAAAATGACAAAAATGACAAAAATGACAAAAATGACAAAAATGACAAAAATGACAAAAATGACAAAAATGACAAAAATGACAAAAATGACAAAAATGACAAAAATGACAAAAATGACAAAAATGACAAAAATGACAAAAATGACAAAAATGACAAAAATGACAAAAATGACAAAAATGACAAAAATGACAAAAATGACAAAAATGACAAAAATGACAAAAATGACAAAAATGACAAAAATGAGAAAAATGAGAAAAATGACAAAAATGACAAAAATGACAAAAATGACAAAAATGACAAAAATGACAAAGATGACAAAAATGACAAAAATGACAAAAATGACAAAAATGACAAAAATGACAAAAATGACAAAAATGACAAAAATGACAAAAATGACAAAAATGACAAAAATGACAAAAATGACAAAAATGACAAAAATGACAAAAATGACAAAAATGACAAAAATGATAAAAATGACAAAAATGATAAAAATGACAAAAATGACAAAAATGACAAAAATGACAAAAATGACAAAAATGACAAAAATGACAAAAATGACAAAAATGACAAAAATGACAAAAATGACAAAAATGACAAAAATGACAAAAATGACAAAAATGACAAAAATGACAAAAATGACAAAAATGACAAAAATGACAAAAATGACAAAAATGACAAAAATGACAAAAATGACAAAAATGACAAAAATGACAAAAATGACAAAAATGACAAAAATGACAAAAATGACAAAAATGACAAAAATGACAAAAATGACAAAAATGACAAAAATGACAAAAATGACAAAAATGACAAAAATGACAAAAATGACAAAAATGACAAAAATGACAAAAATGACAAAAATGACAAAAATGACAAAAATGACAAAAATGACAAAAATGACAAAAATGACAAAAATGACAAAAATGACAAAAATGACAAAAATGACAAAAATGACAAAAATGACAAAAATGACAAAAATGGCAAAAATGACAAAAATGACAAAAATGACAAAAATGACAAAAATGACAAAAATGACAAAAATGACAAAAATGACAAAAATGACAAAAATGACAAAAATGACAAAAATGACAAAAATGACAAAAATGACAAAAATGACAAAAATGACAAAAATGACAAAAATGACAAAAATGACAAAAATGACAAAAATGACAAAAATGACAAAAATGACAAAAATGAGAAAAATGACAAAAATGACAAAAATGACAAAAATGACAAAAATGACAAAAATAACAAAAAAGACAAAAAAGACAAAAAAGACAAAAAAGACAAAAAAGACAAAAAAGACAAAAAAGACAAAAAAGACAAAAAAGACAAAAAAGACAAAAAAGACAAAAAAGACAAAAAAGACAAAAAAGACAAAAAAGACAAAAAAGACAAAAATGACTAAAAAGACAAAAAAGACAAAAAAGACAAAAAAGACAAAAAAGACAAAAAAGACAAAAAAGACAAAAAAGACAAAAAAGACAAAAAAGACAAAAAAGACAAAAAAGACAAAAAAGACAAAAAAGACAAAAAAGACAAAAAAGACAAAAAAGACAAAAAAGACAAAAAAGACAAAATTTACATAAATTAAAGAAATTACAAAAATTACACAAATAATAAAAAATTACAAAAATTACAAAAATTACAAAAATTACAAAAATTACAAAAATTACAAAAATTACAAAAATTACAAAAATTACAAAAATTACAAAAATTACAAAAAATTTAAAAATTACAAAAATTACAAAAATTACAAAAATAACAAAAATTACAAAAATTACAAAAATAACAAAAATTACAAAAACTACAAAAAATACAAAAATTACAAAAATTACAAAAATTACAAAAAATACAAAAATTACAAAAATTACAAAAATTACAAAAATTACAAAAATTACAAAAATTACAAAAATTACAAAAATTACAAAAATTATAAAAATTACAAGAAGAACAAAAATGACAAAAATGACAAAAATGACAAAAATTACAAAAATTACAAAAATTACAAAAATTACAAGAAGAACAAAAATGACAAAAATGACAAAAATTACAAAAATTACAAAAATTACAAAAATAACAAAAATTACAAAAATTACAAAAATTACAAAAATTACAAAAATTACAAAAATTACGAAAATTACAAAAATTACAAAAATTACAAAAATTACAAAAATAACAAAAATTACAAAAATAACAAAAATTACAAAAATTACAAAAATTACAAAAATTACAAAAATAACAAAAATTACAAAAATTACAAAAATTACAAAAATTAAAAAATTACAAAAATTACAAAAATTACAAAAATTACAAAAATTACAAAAATTACAAAAATTACAAAAATTACAAAAATTACAAAAATGACAAAAATTACAAAAATTACAAAAATTACAAAAATGACAAAAATGACAAAAATTACAAAAATTACAAAAATTACAAAAATTACAAAAATTACAAAAATTACAAAAATTACAAAAATTACAAAAATTACAAAAATTACAAAAATTACAAAAATTACAAAAATTACAAAAATTACAAAAATTACAAAAATTACAAAAATTACAAAAATTACAAAAAATACAAAAATTACAAAAAATACAAAAATGACAAAAATGACAAAAATGACAAAAATGACAAAAATGACAAAAATGACAAAAATGACAAAAATGACAAAAATGACAAAAATGACAAAAATGACAAAAATGACAAAAATGACAAAAATGACAAAAATGACAAAAATGACAAAAATGACAAAAATGACAAAAATGACAAAAATGACAAAAATGACAAAAATGACAAAAATGACAAAAATGACAAAAATGACAAAAATGACAAAAATGACAAAGATTACAAAAATTACAAAAATTACAAAAATTACCAAAATAACAAAAATTACAAAAATGACAAAATATATGACAAAATGACAAAATTGGCAACTATGTCAAAAATGACGAAAATGATGTTAGACGGAATACCCGCAACCGAAAGTCTCAAATCTTCTTAATCGCGTGGCTACAAAGTTCGAATTTTGCTGAACAAAGGTTTCAAAGGGACCGAATTTTGTCGAATGCGTGTATGGAAGTTGCAGAATAGCATTCTATGGACCTGAAATTCCAAAATGTTCCCTAAATATCCTTTTTTGTGACATGTCAATCGCTTCGATCCAGTATCAAACTCACAAATTGGGTCTTAAATAGCCAATTTCTCCATGGTATTGAAGTTCCAAAAATTTCCTCAAAAAGCTTTTTGGTGAAATGTCTGCCATATCATGAATATGAAATTTGACGAATATCACAAAAGGGCATATAATCAATAAATCACTTTTTGTAGCTTTGAAATTATAGAAATGTATAATATATAGGTAGATATTGAAATTTCAACTCAGAACAACTGAAAGCTAACTCGCAAAGGATTGTTTTTAAAAAGAGTAAATTCATCCAATTTGGTCCAACTATATTTACTGACCACGAATTTATCACTCATTGAAAGTCAGTTGAAGCAATTCATGAATTAAATATTATCTAGATTAACTCAATAATTTGTTAAATTTTATGCTTAAAAGTTAAAAACATGATATGCCGAATCGTCGTCAGGTCTCACAGCCGTTTAGTCGAATGATCATTTTTTACAATTATTATTCAGAAAAATGAATATCATGTCGAATGGATTTATTTATTAACTTACATAGTTTTCACGACATGTCGAATGGATGTAAGTCCAAATGGATGATAGGCTGAATAAATCTTATGCTGAATGCCCGTTAGGCTTGAAAGAATTTTAGATATCGATGTAAAATATAATAATGCGATAGAGCAATGAGTTATTAGACCGAAAGTTGATGAGCCGAATAAATAGATTGCAAGAGTTTCGAATGGCCTTATGCATTACGGCTTTGGGCCGAATGACCCAGTCTCCTTTATCAAGGATTAAGATGAAATTATAAATCATACACTATTTTCACTGTTCAATTTTCAGAATTAAAAAATAAATCTTCACTCAGTTCGATCGTGCTAAATTTGGACAAGAGGACAAGTAACACTTTTGGCCAAAACCGGAATCTTACGAAACCTGTGAACAACTTTCCGTACAGGAGCCAAATAATGCTGTCCTATCCAGCCATACCCGAGCCAGCCTTGATCTCCTTCCCAGCGTTCGAAATCCGTCCATCCATATGGAGATCGACGCCTTCGGAATGTCGAACTACGAACGTACTCTTGGGTTTTTTTCCTTCTCCATCCTATCGAATGATCGATCACTTGGGAGGTTCCTCCGATCAAGTTGATATCCGAAAGAACTACATAATCACGTGTAGCGATACACATCTGTATCTCTGTTTCCTCAAAATTGTGATATCGCTGACTGACGACTGTCCAACTGGTTTTAGGATCGGAAAGCCTGGGCGGGTTTTGAGTCCTCTATGAAGACGTAAAAAGCCAGCCACGACCCGCTGCTGGACACTAAACGAATCCAAATTAGATCGAACAATTAGATAATGAAGGCCTGAAAAATGATACATGACTGATCGAAACCGATGGGCTCCGAGAGATCATACATACGCGTTTGACAAACGAGCCAACAGTTGCAAGCACTTGTCGTTTTTTTCGTTCTTTCTTCTACTTTTTCCCTTTGTTGGAATCTTGTTATCTTACCTGGATTTCTTCCCCTCAATTTGATGTCCTGCTGCTGCTGTCCATCCGTCAGTCCGTCAGTCAGTCAGTCAGAGTCTCTTTGCTCGTATGATGTTTTTTTTTTCATAAATAAAACATCTCAAAGAAAATACAAGAGAGTGAAAACAAGCACCAGAAACACTTTAGGTTTGTTTGTTTATTAATTCTGGCACCAGCCGTCAGGTTGATCGAGGATCAATTTTTTCTCTTCTTTTTTTTTATCTCGTCTCCCAACAAGGCGCCCTCAAGTGAAATTCTAAACTCTGTTCCTGGAAGCGTTTTTTTTTTGCTTTTTTTGGAAGCCACATAAAGGCACAACAGCAGTGAAAGCGCCTTTAACAGACGGAAGAAGAGCCGGGTACAGAGTATTTTATTTTTGGCATATTTATTTTTTTAATTTGTATCACATGATTCAATTTTTATTGTGGTTGATTTAGAATGATCAAACTTATTCTTTTAAGTTATTGAAAAAGAATCGAAAGATTTTCAATTTGTTGAAATGATTAACAATCTTGTTGCACGGTTTTCGATATCAAATCAGATTCTACTCCGCACCAACAAATTAGACTCTACTCCAATAATGACCTTCCTTGGAGGTGGTGATATCGGCATAGGGCCGGCACTAACAAGCTTGCTTATCGCTGGCAAAACATATCTTATATCCTACACACTATTAATTTTTTGGTGTAAATTTATGTCAAATTGGATGCACAAAATTAAAGCATCACTTTTGACATAAATTTACACTCCAATAAACAGAAACGCTTGAAGCCATAAATTCTCAGACATTAATTAAATGACTCATTTGACATAATATCAGGTGTTATCGGCTTCTGAGAAATATTGGGGACAAAACACTAGCGCCAAAATAATATTGACGAATAAGGCTTTAATTATTAGTTCGAAAATTTTAACAGCATTTCGGCGTTTTTGTTTATGTCTTGTGGAGAAATTATTTGTCAGAGATAGTGGCAGCTGCCGTTTCTACTGTGTAACCAGTGTGAAGCGGAAACAAAAACTTTAAAACGGATGGACCAGAACTCGGACGTTAGAACTGGCAGGTATGTGAAGCTTTTTACGTGAGCTTTCCTACATAACAATATTATATTTTTACTGGTTTGCCGGAGCATTTCACTTTGTCCTTTCAGTGATAATTCGAATTTGGCACAGCAATTAGTTATTTATCAGTAACTGTTATAAATAACTAATTGCTGGGCCCTCGAATCGGAAGAAGAGGAATAATAAGAATTACTTCGCTACAAATTGTCCACCCTGCCTGTGAAGGATATCCAGAAACCGCTTCCCAGTGATTTTTTAAATGAATTTTCCGCTTCGCAGCGAAATAAATCCGGAGCGCAACTGCGAAATAGCAGTTGAAACAAAAATTGCAGCCGGAGTCGCCGAAAGTGAACGCGACCTTCGAGTGAGTTCCTTGTGATTCATCCGAAAGCTCCGAAAGCGGAAGAAACGCCCCTCGGACATCGTACCAGATGCTCGAAGGGTGCATACAAGGGATGGGATTCGGGTCCGAGCTGCGCTGTAACAGTTTTTCGTCGTTTTTTTCTTTACTTTTCTGCAGAGCCCATTGAAAATCATTTTAATCGTTTAAATTAAATTATAAAAAATATGAAAAATTTTCAAATTGGTTTTGAAGAAGAATCAAAGTTAAAAGTTAATCTTTTGAAAAATTAAAAAGAGTTTGTTTAAGAATTTTTTGGATTTTTTTTTTAATAAAAGAGGTAACTGTACTTCAACAAAAAAGAGGAATCAAAATTCCAATAAATTATTGTTCATAAAATATATAGTTCATCAGTAAAATTAGATTGATTTGTCATTTTTAAAATTTCGCTTTATTATTTTTATGAAAAGAATTGAATTCTTCATTTCTTATTCTCATATACATTTCATATACATACAAATTTCGGATTTCAGCATTTCAAAGCATTGAGAAAAAAAGAAAAAGATATTTTAAAAATATAATATTTTTTAGTTTCTCTTTGTTTTGATACAAACAAATTAAATACAATATGATCAATGCCGGGACATAAAAGAAGGACTTTCGGATTTTCAACGAACGGCATCATGAAATTTTGCAGATTCATTGCAGATACTGCATTTATTTAAACAATTTTTTTTTATGAAAGTTTGAAACATATTCTAAAAAACTGAATGGATTTTTTTGTAATATGTTGAAAATAATTCGTGTCAATGTTCAATTAATCTGAAAATGGACAAAAATTTGTAAAAAGTATAAGTATAAAAAAAAATATCTCAACATTTACCAATAATGAAAATCGCAAAAATAGAGTGAATCCAGTGATTTGACTGCATACAATACATAGAATTATTTAAGAAATCCTAATTCTGATTCAGATGAAATTCAGTTTCAATATTCACCATTTAAACTCATGTTCAGATTTAAGATTTAGATTTGAAATTCAGATTCAAGGTTAAGATTCGGAATTTCAGATTAAATTTTCTGACTCAGATTTCACATTTAGATTTCAGATTTGAATTTCATATTCAGATTTCTTATTTCAGATTCAGATTTCTGATTCAGATTTCCGATTCAAATTTCAGATTCAGATTTAGATTTCATATTCAGATTTCAGATTCAGATTTCAGATTCAGATTTTAGATTCAGATTTCAGATTCAGATTTCAGATTCAGATTTCAGATTCAGATTTCAGATTCTGATTTCAGATTCTGATTTCAGATTTCAGATTTCAGATTTCAGATTCTGATTTCAGATTCAGATTTCAGATTTAGATTTCAGATTCAGATTTCAGATTCAGATTTCAGATTCAGATTTCAGATTCAGATTTCAGATTCAGATTTCAGATTCAGATTTCAGATTCAGATTTCAGATTCAGATTTCAGATTCAGATTTCAGATTCAGATTTCAGATTCAGATTTCAGATTCAGATTTCAGATTCAGATTTCAGATTCAGATTTCAGATTCAGATTTCAGATTCAGATTTCAGATTCAGATTTCAGATTCAGATTTCAGATTCAGATTTCAGATTTCAGATTCTGATTTCAGATTCAGATTACAGATTCAGATTCAGATTTCAGATTCAGATTTAAGATTTCAGATTCAGATTTCAGATTCAGATTTCAGATTCAGATTTCAGATTCAGATTTCAGATTCAGATTTCAGATTCAGATTTCAGATTTCAGATTCAGTTTCAATTTTTTTTAATTTAGATTTCATATTGAGAATTGAGATTCGCATTTCACAATCAACAAAATTAAAAAAAAATCAAATCTTATTTTATATTCATAATCAAATTTTTAGATTTTATATTCACAATCCATATTTCACATTCTGATTTCAGATTCAAATGTAAGATCCTATTTTCAGTTTCAGATTCAGATTTTAGTTTGCAGATTTGAGATTCAGATTTCAGATTGTATATTCAGAATTCAGATTTGATTTCTGATTCAGATTAGATTTCTGATTCAGATTTGAATTTTCAGATTTCGATTCAGATTGCTTTCAGTTTCCACAAAAATTATTATGTGACTTTCAAATCCGAATTGATAAGTTAAATTTTCCAAATACAACTATATTCTCATTTAAATTTTGAATTAAAGTTTTATAATTTGCATCATGAAATGCAAAGTTAAGATTTAAAATTCTATAACGGTAATTAACAGTATGCAATCCAGAACATGGTATTTTGGGATAAGAGTCTGGATTTAGAAATTACTTTTCATAAGCCTCAAATTACGGAATCTGAATTGGATATTTGATTTTTCAGAAATTAATTTGGTGTTTCGGAATATCGTTTGGTAGAAGCATTTTTTTTTATTTTTGGGATTAAAATTCAGATTTAGTTATCAAGTATCAATTCAGAAATAATAATTGAGATTTTTGTTGAGTTTTTGAATTGAACGGATCAATCTAGAATACTGAAAAGCCAAAACTGATTTTAATTTGCACTGTTTATTTCATTGCTCAAATTAATTTTGGTAAAGGATCGAGAAAAGGATAACAGAATAAAATTGACAGCTTTTAAAAATTGGTTTTCGAAGAAGCAACATTGAGCCACGGCTGCGGTCACATCTCCGAGATTAGAAAATGTAAAAATGAATATAACGAATGAAACAAATGAAAATAACAGATTCAGAATTCAGATTCAGATTTATAATTCCAATTTTAGAATACCTTTCAAGAATCTGTTGACCAATTAGTGTTTTATTGAGGTTTTAAAATCGTTGATAAAATTTAACTTTTTTAGAATTGCAAATTTATATTTTAAAATATTTGGTTTCGTTGCATTTTTGGATTCTTTAATCCAGATCACAGAATCAAACATGTTATTTGAATAACATAATTCAAATTTTGTTGGTGTTTTGCAAAATTGTTCGTTGGAAAATAATTCAATTTTTTGTATTTTAAATTTTAATTGCATGATACTGCTGATTTTAAACTAATGGTTCATATTTTTTTGGAATATGTATTGATTATTGGTTTTTTAGACCATTAAATACAAAAATCAGAATTTACGCTCCAGTTTTCCATCTTAACTGATACCTCGAAGTGCTGACATGGGTATCAATTTTAAACTTTCAAAAATCAATTTTCATAAATCATAACCAGTGGTTTATGAATTTTATGAAATTTTGTTTGATTTTCAAAACTCTAATTTCAGAATTCAATTTTAAATTCAAAACATGTAATTCAATTTACAATATAATAATTAAGGTTTTTGTTTACTTACATTCAAAATCCACTCCTCGTTCTTTTCAAATTCTTCACTTCATCACAAATCACTTCATCACATAAGTAAAATTTAAGAACACTGATACATGACACAGTAGTCAATTCCACATACGCACGACACTATAGAAAAACTACCGACACGTCCGCACAGCATCGAAGCACGGGTGAAACTGAATGTCTTCGCAAGCAATATCAACAGCACAAGCCGCCACGCTACTGAACCAAGTGAACGGACCATGAGCCAACACATTGAAAAGCAATTGCGTACATACGAAAGAAACAAGAAATTGTAAACTGTATGGGTGCGTGAAGTTGGATTTCTATAGAAAAAAGACCGAAAATATTCGGAAAAAGTTCGGAATCTCAAAGCCGCTGCGCCTTCGGAAAACCACCCATTTATTCATTTGGAGGCGGAATCGATGAACGGGAATGAATTTTTTCTTGCTGGGTTAGAGCCCTCCCAACCTTCAAAGAATGTCAAAAATCCCTTTATTGATGTGGCTGAAGCTGATGCCATCAATTGTAGACCCTAAAATGAGACGGTAATTTATTTGCTGATAGTTTTTTTAATGCTTTTGACTAATTTATTTATTTTAGCATGTCAAATTCCCGTGTTGAAACACCTGTCCTCGAAAACCAACTGGTATTACTGGTGGGTACAAGATATCCGAACAGAATGTAACTAAGGAAATTTTACTATTTACGACAATGCCCGACCCTGTCTTCGAATTACTTTTTTTTATCCCGATTACGGTCGTGAGGAACTTTCACTTCCGCAGCTATAACTGCTGCCGAGTGTCGGGGCTGAATCATCTCCAGTCCAGCCAGTGAAGATTTTCTGGATCCATTGTGGGATGAATTCTTTTTTTTTATAATTTCAAAATTCAAATATTTAATACCATCAATTTTCGTACTAGGAATAAAATCAATCATTACGAAAATTGTTTTTTTTCTATTTCTCATTTTACCTCCTTTTAAGAGACTACACAAAACAGCGCTTAAAATTAAAAATAACCATTTTCAAACTTTTCCGCCACAATTCCTTCTAGTTGAAAATCAACTACATCATCTTTTCTCAAGAGAAGTCGAAAAACCGACTTCTGTGCTAGAAAAAATTAACTCAGAAATTGTAAGAAAAAAAGTGTGTTTCGTTTGTAATATTCAGGTGGTTTCGTCGGCCAGACGCAAAACTTATGTGTTTGCAAGCTTGAATGCAAGTTGGAAGCTTAAAGACTTTTTCGCTGGTGGCAGCACAGTAAACAAAAAGTTGATGTCCCAGACTACTTGTTCGAAAAACTATTCAGCCGGGTATCTTGATAGAATAGAATATCTTTGGTAATATTAAATTGTCGATGATGTAAACTTATGTCAAATTGGATGCACAAAAGTAAAGTATCTTTAATGACATAAATTTAAATCGTTACAGGGATAAAATTGCGTTGCGTAAAATTTCGGTAACATAGACTTTCGGAGAAAAAAATTTCTAGAGGACTAAATTTTCATGGTCATAAATTTTGATAAATTTTCAAAGTTTGTAAAAATACTTGTTATTGAACGTTAATTATTGAAGTTATAAATAGCCCTCGTTCGATTCCTATAATTTGAAATAAAAATAGCGTTTAACAAAAAGTTTCATAAAAACTGTGAAATTTTATATCCATGAAAATTTATTTCTCTTAAGATATGTGCTACCAAAAGCTCAATGTATTAAGTTATGTAAATGAATCTAATAAATTTTTCTCTGTTATATGTTATTTAATTTTACAAGTGAATAATTTTGTGTTCAGTCTTTGTGCACATGAATATAATGATTATCCCTAAAAAATGAATAAAACTTTTAGGACATTAATACATAAAGCTTTGAATTATTAGCTCAACATATGATGCATAAAATTAATTTTATTACGTGGTACGTTGCCATTTATAGGAATTGCAAGTAGGTGTTTGACACAACAAGTAATATACAAAAAAAAAATTAATGTACATATCAAAAATTGTTTGTTAAGTTGAAAAACAGTAATTTTAAAAACATTTTCAATTTTCAATGTGCGTATATAATGACCAGATGTTTTAAAATTACAATATTTAATCTTATTTGCTTGTGCGAAAGTTTTTTCCCCCAAAATAATCAAATATTCCAGGAAATATTTCATAACTTAAATTTGTCTTATGCTTTCAAAAATTTAAAATTGTTCAAATGTTAAATTTCGAAATATATTGTACATCAAATTTAACGATGAAATTATTTTCCTATCGGTTTGAAGCAAAATTTAAAAAAAAAAATCTTTTGAAATGTTCTCCTTTTAAACTCTGTTCTGGATAAAAAAATTTCAATAATGGAATTGAACACTTTGTTTTATAAACATCGTTAGCTCAATTTATTTTTTTTAAATTGCGGAAACAGAAAACATATTTTAGAATCTTCATCATTACTAAAGTTCGCAGTTGACTAATCTATCTTTATTTTGTAAAACCGTTGCTGCTGATCTAATCTTATCGTAGAAGAAAAAACTGCGTTTATCTTGGCCCTGCTGTTGTAAAAGCTAACTAAGTGCTCTATCCCTTATATATTTTTATATAGTTCTTCAAGGTAATGTATGCGGTAAAGATTTTTGTTCACAATCGATATAAAATATGCATGTGTACCAAAACTTGTGAATATGCATTACTACACATTTGACAAAACTGTCAGTAGTTTATAATAGGCGCTGCATCCTATAAGCACGATGAATGAATTCAGCAATCTGGAACATAGCAGTCTGACGATGGTTTCGGTATTCATTTTGCCACCACCAATCAAATCGCCAAGATTGGTCAAACAGAACCAGGCTGGAAATATCAGTCGGCTATTCAACTAGCTTGTGTTAAGCAGTGCGCTTTGCTGAAGTACTGATGGATTAGCATTTGATTAGGATGAACTAACTTAAAGACTGCCTACGAGGAATATGGTGACGAGCTGTGAAACAAACAGGAGAATTATGAATGTATTTGGTGTGATAGTCGAATTGGTCGAATTACCTTCTACCTGCATGTGCAATCGCTGTGTCATCTCCGGATTGTGCACAGATGTGACGCTCATCTAGTCGTATTTTGACTGGTTCGTTGGATGCGAAATGTTAGAATCTTTTCCTTGAACTTATTATAAATTTGCGCAAACGTCATATTAGTCACCACAAAGTTGCCTTTAACCAACATCAGTTTAATCTAGAAAAAAAAACAATTAAAAGGACATTATTTCAGTTGTTTTTGATAAATTTCAATTGATCTCACCATTTTGATTCAGATTACTTAAAGTTGCAAACACATCAGTGCCCGTCGTCCGTCTGCCGAATTGACCTGAGTCGTCGTCGAATCCGTCGCCAAATGAAATTCGAAACTGTCTAAAAATTCCAGGGAACCAATGTCCTGCTTGGTCGAAGAACCCAAACACTACCAGTACGACTACGGTTATCTGATGGTCATCGACATTACACTCGAGAAAAATTTCTTCACCGTTTTACACTACAGAACACTACCGAAAACGAAACTCGAACGAACTCCAAGGAAAACAAAACACGCCACCTTAAGCACTCAAACATCACTTACAAATGGTACAAGAAAACCGATTTGGTTCGTGAAAACACATATCAGAAGAATTCAAAACACTTTCACTTTTTTATAAAAAGTCGTCTAGTTTAAACGTGATGTAATTTCGATAGATGATCATAAAAATAGGTAGTTTAAACTATGAAATTCGTGTAGCCTAATGACTGTTCAGATTTGTGCTAGTGAGTGTGTCTTTTAAATGTAAATGAATGTAAAATTAAATCTTTTCTTGATTTTTTTTTGTAGCGGCCCACCACACTCCCCCACACCAAGAGGCTCAATTGAGCCCCCTGGTAATGGACGCTACTGTTCTCAGCACGTCTGGCAGCAAAAACAAAGAAATTTCAACGCGAACAAAATTTTAATCATGCTGAGAACACAAAAGTTTATTATTTACTGCGAGGAAATGTATGCTATAATTAAACAATATTACGATAAGGATCTCAATGGAAGAAAATTTCCTTTAAAGAGATCCATTTCTTTTTTTTTAATAATGTTAACTAATCAAATATTATGCTACATTTACTTAAGTTTACTTATTAATAGTTAAAAGTACGACAAAAGAAAACTACGATGCTACAAAAACAAACAAAATTTGATTTAAAAAACTGGTTGTTGATCGACTTTTTTAACGATTCAATTTTTCTTTTAATAACTGTACTACTTTGACTTTAAACATGGAACGGTTGTTGATGGTCTTTATTTCAGTAGGTAAAGCGTTGTATATTGTAGGTCCTATAAAAGAAATTCTTTTTTGCCCTAAAGATGTCATGGATCGGCATCGTTGCAAGTAATTATTTTGACGGGTATTGTGGGTTCTTAATCCCGTAGTAAAATTAAGGTTTTGGTTATTGCTACTCGAGTGTATATTATCATGAACATATATAACGGTTTGCAAATTACAGAGTTCGGTTATTGGAAGAATGTTGTGCGTTCCCAGAGAGTATAGCTGTTGGGTAGGAAAAAGCAGGGGTAGTCTGAAGATGTTTTTCAAACATCTATTCTGTAGGGTCTGAAGTTTTTGAAGATGTGACAAGGAGGCTCTTCCCCATATCAAAATAAGATAGTTTAGATGAGACTGAATAAATGCATAGTAAAACTTTAAAAGAACATGTTGGGGTACTAAGTTTCTTAATTTCCACAAAACACCGCAAAGAGGAGAAATTTTTTTTTACTAGGTTCTCTGTGTGACAACTCCAGGAAAGTGTTTCATCCAAGAAAATTCCTAGGTACTTGAAGTAATGAACTCTCTCAATAACAATTCCATCCATAATTGGGTCATTATTTGACAGTATTTTTTTATGTGAAGAACGAAACAACATATATTTGGTTTTTGTATAGTTTAGAGAAAGCAAGTTGCATTTAAAATATTTTGATAGTAACTTCAAATCATTTTCAATTTGTTGAGTTATAACATTCGTTGATGCAGCTGAATAAAAAATAGCTGTATCATCAGCAAATAATCGAGCTGTGCCTTTCAGTGGTAAATTACAAAGATCGTTTACATACAAAAGAAAAAGTAACGGACCAATGTTGCTTCCTTGGGGTACACCAATATCAATGTTTCTCAAATCGCTTCTAGTATTTTCGATCGCTACGAATTGTTTCCTTTCCGATAAATAACTGCGAAGGATGTTGTTAGCAGCACCTCTTATTCCGTATTTATTCAATTTGGACAATAATATGTCGTGGTTTAGTGTGTCAAAGGCTTTTTTAAGATCCAAGAACAAAGCACCAACGATATTCTTTGAATCAATTTTTGAAATAATAGAATCAACTAACTCTGTGATAGCAATTAGCGTACTTTAGGTCTGAAACCGTACTGCAATTTGTACAGTATATTTTCCTGATTTAAAAAATTTTCAATTCTATTCATTAGAAGTTTTTCAAAAACTTTACTAAAAACACTTAAGGTTGAAATTGGACGGTAGTTATTTACGTCATGTGGATCACCTGCCTTAAAAATGGGAATAACTTTTGCAACTTTAAGACAATCCGGATAAACTCCTGTCTCTAACATGTGATTAAAATATTGCATGAGTATACCAGAGAAAATTTCGTTGTTATTTTTTAACGCATCTACAGGAAATCCATCAGGTCCACGACTCTTTTTATTTTTAAGAGATAGAATTACTAGTCGAACCTCGTTGACACTAGCTGGACGTAAAAATATTGTATTTTGTACACTATTAATATGCGACAAAGGATTACTGCCGGGATCAGATGGGATTTCATTAGCTAGTTTTTTCCCAATCGTAGAAAAATGTTTGTTTAAATTTTCACAAATCTCAGATTTATCAAAACACTTTTAGGTCTTCAAGCTTTTCTAGCACGTTGAAATTTATAAAATTTTTGGTGTGTATCTAAAGACAAAGCAGGATGAAACAATCAGCCAGTAAGGGTATTGTCCAATGATGTACCAAGCGCTGCGTGAGTACGTAAACCCGCATTAAAAAAACATTTCCAAGGTTTTTCTTTTACACGTTGACTTGTTTACTTTTTGTATACTAGTTTGCTTTCGTGATTTTCGTTGAATTTTGTCCTGAAGTTAGTTCTCGTGCCATCCATACCAACGTTTTTTAGTCCGCGGAGTCGTGTATAGTGGATGATCTCCAGGAAAACGATCTTCTGTCCTGAAAACACCCGCTAAAGTTTCCGGACACAGACACCTCTGTTTATTACGTTTTGTTCTTGTTTTTGTTGTGTTTCGCTTTGTGCGGTTCTCAGAAGCGGTGAACATTGGATCAGTTTAATCTATGCGCTGTCGTCTAACGTTGATACAGTACTGAACAAAATTAATTTTTGTGGAGATCATTGGAATTTGTTCGAATTTTTGTCTTTTAGACATAATGACCAACATCAGCCAGCAGTGTTGTGGTTTCAACTTTCGGCTCAACAGGGAGCTGTTTACAAGGTGTAGATGACTCCACTAGAAGATGTGTTTCTTTCAAAATCAGATTGGATTCTGCGCTCAAAAATGCCATGCTGAACATAACGACTTAATCCACGGAGATGCAGTTCCGTGAATTTGTGGGTCAGCCAAAAAGCTTCAACCGTCGGCCTCAAACTCCTGCTCCATGGGTACAACTCTTCCAGTCAACTGTCGAAGCAACCACACCGATAGTTTTTGGCACGGGTCGGGCCATGACCGTACCGGAGTCCTTAAAGTAGACCCTCTTAGGAAGAGGAGAGGAGACCGGTTTTGCGCAGTGGTCGCTCTTGATGTGAAGAACGCCTTCAACAGCGTCAGTTGGGAAGCGATTGTGTCGTCGCTCATTCATATGAGGATTCCAGCATATATCTGTAGGATGGTGGAGTGTTACTTCCTTAATCGCCAACTACAGTATACGACCAGTGAGAGACTGGAAACAGTGAGTGTTGAGGAAGGGGTTCCACAAGGATCGATACATGACCTAGTATTGTGGAACATCGTTTACGACAAACTGTTGAGACTGCGTATCCCTACGGGAATAAGACTTGTGAGATTCGATGACGACGTGGTTCTCCTGGCATTGGGCCCTTCACCACAGTAGCGATTGAGAAGGTGGAAAGTTGGATGCGCTCCAAGAGCTTGCGCCTGGCTCACTACAAGACCGAGATTGTGCCTGATTTCAGCACAATCACGGCCGATGACAGTTGGACCTGGGGGGTGATGATCGACGACCGGCTGAGTTTTACGGTCCACGTCGGCTGCGCCTGCAAAAGAGCGGAAATGGCGACAACAGCCCTCTCACGGGCCATGCCGAAAAACTCGGCGATCCGCTGCAGCAGATGGAGAGTTCTGGCGAGTGTGACCTCGTCCATTTTGCGGTACGAAGCGGCAGCCTTAAAGGCCGCCTTGAGCAGGCAGTGTAATCTGCAAAAGCTTTACAGCGTGCAGCGGCTGATGAACCTGCGAGTCATCTGCGCATACCGAACGGTGACTGCTGCTGATGTAGTGGCGGGGCCCATGCCCATATCGGTCTTGCTAGAGCTCTACGAGCACAGGTACATGTCAGAGAGGCCTAGATTTTCGACTGGCAGCACCAGTGGGACAGCTCGGAACGCGGCCGGTGGACCCATCGCTGTATCCCTAACGTCGGATTTTGGATGGATCGTAGACATGGAGAGGTGGATTTCTGCGTGACGCAGTTCTGTTCACGTATGCTTCATGCAGTACCACTATCGGTTTGGACACGTGGCCTCGCCCATCTGCCTTCCTTGCGATGACACAGTTGAGATACCAGAGCACGTAGTGTTCAACTGTCCGAGGTTCGGAGGGGTACGCACTAACATGCTTGCCGCCTGCGGACCAGACACGATAGCCGACAACATCGATAAGACTTTACCTTCTGCGTATACCGAGCTGCCTGGCACAACGCGTGCGTGTGTAGGATATCGCGCCTTCTGTGTTTCACTATGAAATAAAAATATGTCAAATTTCAGCATTGACGTATGCTAATCATCAGTTTCTACAACTTAATTATACGGAGATATTGCAATTGGAACTTAAATAATGCTCGATTCATTGATAAACGCATTCAGCCCGCCTGGTTTGAAAATCGGTTGTTCTGACTACTTTTAATATAAAATTATTTTCACAAAAACTGTTAGAAATCTCAACATCAAAATTGCTCCAATGTACCGAAAACATAGAAACTTTTCTAAAGCAATTTTCTGCGCCACAGGCGGTGGCATATTTTATAGTTTTTTAATTCTATTCAAATTTTCTCAAATCTAAAGGTTTTTAAATTGTTGCTTGAGGGTCAATTTCTTTCTTGGAGTCCACTAAATAAATCAAGGATGAAGTAAAACACTTCTGTAACAGCTGAAACAGCTGTAGTACAGCTGAGCAGTGCTGTTATTCTTAGTTATGGATAAAAAATTATAAATCAAATAAAAATAACTTTTATTTATAACAGTTTGAAACAAGTTTCGTACATCCGGCCAGCTCACCCTTTATCCTAAACTGACCAACGGAATTCGAACTAATTCCTGAAGGAATCATTTCCTAATCCCCACCGTTTTGGCTCCTGCTCCTTTGGTCTCATCGCATCAGACTCTGGATTCTGAGAATAAGTCGGTAAAGGTCATCCGAGTGTTTCAAGGTTCCTTCGATCGTCTAAAGACAGTCAACATTCCACAACCAGATGCCATAGCTGTCTTTCGTGGGATTCCTTCCCGTTTTCCATCACATATACTTCTCCTTACCACCTCGAAGAGAATCTGAATCAACGATAAGCGTCGCCTAATGCCGATCAAATCGGTTCGGTATCACCTTTTCTGACTGTGTCGACCCTGATCGCCGGAATATATCAGACGCCGAGATTCCCGCCGAACCTAAATGAGTAATAACACAAATTCTAATCGTATCCAGAGTGTAGGTATTTTTAGGAAATGAAGAGAAGGCCACCAGAATGAATAATTTTCTCCCATGCGCCAAAAGCAAGAAGACCAGTCATTCTGAACCGTCAGTCAACCCCGGTTCTGGGAACGACGACTGGGGGAAAAAGACGGAAACGACCGGTACGGACATGTCCGTACAGGTTCACTTCACGGTTGCTGGTCCCTCCAATGACCCAGCGGGAATCGTCTCTAAAACCCGAAAATAATCGTGAATCATTTTTCTCGCATTCGTATTTGGTTTCAGAATTTATCATATTTGTGTTTTTCATTTTGGCACCTTGCAAAAGCGTTGATGAGGATTTGGGTTCGCTGATGATTTCAAAAAAAAAATTACATGTTTATCAATGGGTAGCAAATTTGGCTGCACTTAATCTTTGTTGGTTTTTTTTCTGACTCGCTTCACCAAGAGGAACGATTTGTTCAACAATGTTATCATTAAGAATATATATTTTTTATATTCGATTACCTCGTTAATGCATTCAAACATGATGAAAATTAAACGAAAAATTCGGAAATTGTAAAATTTAACATTGATTTATTAACAGTCAGTCAAATTCAAGATAAGATGTTTTCAATGCAACAAAATAACTTGCCAAATTCGCATATATTTATTATGTAAAGTTTTATTTAATTACCTGAATAATTATAAAACTTCTGTCTTACTGAATTTTTCTGTGAAAACTCACAGTTTCAAAACAGAGAGTTCAAGTAGATGATGCTCTGCAAGGACATCAAGACTTACGCTCCGTGTTTTGTTTTTCCTAAAGTACGAAAAAAGTATAAAAATGGTTAATTAAACATCGTATCGAGCTGATTCTAATCGCAAATGTGTAAATAATTGTTAATTGCCATCTTAAAACGCAAGAGAAAGTCAAATTGAACTGCCATCTAAAAACGCAAGAGAAAGTCGGGTAAAACGGAAACTTTCAATATTTTGATAATTACGTTCTTTGGCATAAATTTGATGATGGTACCTAATATGTTCGCCTAAATGTCTCAACACTTTCAATACCCTTTGTTTATTACCATCAAACAAGGCCTCATAATAGAAAACAAAACATACAAGAACTATGAGGGTCCATTATTTAATGTAATTTTCTCTCCTCAGAAAATAGTTCATAACTCGTAACATTTTTCAAAATTCGACCGTTTTCAAAAGTGGAGTGTTTATAAGGCTTCTAGGAAAAATTCAGTGAATTTTGGTCGAACAGCCTGAGCAACAAACGTTTTGAAAAAAAAAACGTTGCTAAGGAAAGACGGAAACCTCAAGATCGGGTAAAACAGACATATAGGTTTCTCAAAGTATTTCAAATTCTCCTTCGGTTTGATCCTCCATATGTCTTTAAAAGATCTTGGCAAGGGCGATTGGCGATTTAAAAGCACCCAGCATTTCAAACAGGCTATAGAAACTGTAAAAAAACGGTGAAGACAGCGCCTTTAAAATACGGAATTTCGAAAACAGTGTGTTTTTGCTTGACCTGTACTGTGTAAGCTGATGATTTGCCAATGACGTCTCTGGGGATAAACGCGACTCTGTCGGCAGATCGGTATTGCTTATTGATCACATCTCGCTCTCGCGTTTCTCCTTACTTCACACACACACACTCAAGTGGAATGTACTTTCCACTCAGTCAACGTACAATCGACTCGGAGACAAGACGTGTAAAGTAAGTCCCCCGTTCGGCTGACTGGCTACAAACGGAACCTGCACAATGGCGTATCCTGCCAGATTTTGATTTTCCGGGCCGAACGGGGGAGTTATTTTATTTGGTGAAGTAAGTTATTTCTTGTGTGTGCAAACGTGACGAATGTGAGTGCGTTCCAGGATTGTAGGCACTTGGTAAGTAGACCAACTATTCAAAACGATTTTGAAAGAACAAATCCATGGAAAGCAAAATGCTTGTAGAATCGTTTTCCCGCCGGTACATGTTTTCTCGTGCAGCAGATAATTTTTTCTTCACAAAGACATAGAAAAAGTTTTGTTATTAATAACATAAATTCAAACTTTTTATGAATTCAAAGCTGCCGTCCTTCTCAATGACGCCAAAGAATGGCCGTTATTTTTCTTGTTCGGCAATTCGGATATAACACTTCTTCTCAAGTACACATTCTTGAAACTGTATGGGTAACATGAGTTTTCATTCAATAAGTCATTATTCCGTGTTGCCAGAGGAATTGAATACATTTGATATAAAGGTACATTAATCCTAAGACTATAAATTTACACAACCATTTTTATATGTGTTATAATTTCCGCGTCTTGATTAATCACTTTGTGATTTTTTAAATAAAAGAAATGAAACTGAGAAAAACCAACAATATAAGGAGTCCAATTTCTATTTTAGTTGAAAAAGGCTTATATTGACAAAGCACACGATTGTCTATGGAGAAAATTAGAGGATATAACTTTCCGAATAATTTTGTCTAATAAGAAAATGAAATATACGTATTGTTCAATGTGCGTTATATTCATCTTGTTTGAAATCTTCGCACTGTTCATGAAATGCACTTTTCAGTCATTCTTAAATTGTTTATAAATCAATGTTCGAATAAAAACTATTATATATTAATCGAATTATTTTGGTGAAAAAAACCATTTGGGAGACCAATTTGAAATATTAGTATGATCTATTATAGATGGGATTATTTTATTTATTTACATAGTATTCCGTCTTACGACATAACTTGACGAACATAATTCCTAAAATTCACTCGGTCCATGGCAACCGTTCTCCAATTTCTCGGGCACCCCACGTTCGCCAGATCACGCTCCACTTGGTCTAACCACCTTGCTCGTTGCGCCCCTGCTCGTCTTGTTCCTACCGGATTCGTGGCGAACACCTGTTTTGCAGGACAGTCATCCGGCATTCTCGCAACATGTCCCGCCCAGCGTATCCGGCCAGCCTTCACCACCTTCTGGATACTGGGTTCGCCGTAGAGTCGCGCGAGCTCGTGGTTCATCCTTCGCCTCCACATTCCGTTCTCCTGTACGCCGCCAAAGATGGTTCTTAACACTCGTCGCTCAAATACTCCGAGTGTACGCAGGTCCTCCTCGAGCAATATCCATGTCTCGTGCCCGTAGAGAACAACCGGTATAATAAGCGTCGTATACAGGTTACACTTCGTGCGAGGGCTAAGTCTTCTCGACCGCAGTTGCTTGTGGAGTCCATAGTAGGCACGACTTCCGCTGATAATTCGCCTCCGGATCTCACGGCTGGTGTCATTGTCTGCGGTCACCAGTGAGCCGAGATAGACAAAGTCTTCGACTATCTCCAGCTCGTCGCCGTCGATCGTGACCTTGTTATTACTGGACAAGCGGGTTTGGTCGGTCTCGGATCCGCAGGCCAGCATGTACTTCGTCTTGGACGTATTAATCATCAACCCAATTCTTCCTGCTTCGCGTTTCAGTTTGCGGTAGATCTCTTCCACCGCCGCAGATGATCTGCCGACTATATCAATGTCATCGGCAAAGCAGATAAGTTGACTGGATCTGTTGAAAATCGTGCCCCGCATTTCGCCCACCGCTCGTCGAATAACACCTTCTAGCGCCACGTTGAACATCATGCAGGATAGACCATCACCTTGTCGAAGCCCCCTGCACGATTCGAATGAACTCGACAATTCACCCGAAATCCGCACACAGCACTGCGTTCCATCCATCGTCGCCTTGATCAGTCTGATCAGCTTCCCGGAAAAGCCGTTCTAGTCCATGATTTTCCATAGCTCGTTACGGTCGATCGTGTCGTATGCGGCTTTGAAGTCGATGAATAGATGGTGCGTAGGGACTTGGTGTTCACGGCATTTTTGGAGGATTTGCCGTAATGTGAATATCTGGTCCGTCGTAGACCGTCCCTCCATAAAGCCGGCCTGATGACTTCCCACGAATCTGTTTGCTTGTGGCGTTAGGCGGCGGAGTAGGATTCGGGACAACACTTTGTAGGCGGCATTGAGGACAGTGATCGCTCGGTAGTTCTCACAGTCCGATTTGTCGTCCTTCTTGTAGATGGGGCATATTACCCCCTCCTTCCACTCCTCCGGTAGCTGTTCTATGTCCCAGATCCGGATTATCAACCGGTGTAGGCAATCGGCCAACCTGTCCGGGCCTATTTTGATGAGTTCAGCTGCGATGCCATCCTTCCCAGCCGACTTGTTTCTATTCAGCTGGCGAATGGCTTCCTTAACTTCACTCATCGTTGGGAGTGGCTCGTCTTCGTCGTTGGCTACGCCGGCGATGTACCTTCCCCCACCGTCTTGATCTCCTGCATGTGCGCCGTTCAGGTGTTCATCGAAGTGCTGCTTCTACCTTTTGATTACCTCACTATTGTCCGTCAGGTTGCCCCCGTCCTTATCTCGGCACATTTCGGCTTGCGGCACGAAGCCTTTGCGGGATGCGTTGAGTTTCCCCATTATAGATGGGATATAATAGTTAAAGTCTGTTGAGACGTGTATTCCAACGGATTTTAAGTAGAGGATTTTCAACCGTTATTGATCGAAATGAAATGCCAAAAAAAAACCTTTTATTTATAAAAGTATTCAACGATTTTCTATCATTTGACTTATAAGAAATGCTGGAGCGGGATTTCTAGAGCAACAAGGATGGTTCACTCGACGAATTTTCTTTGGATCGGGAGGACCAACATGAAGAGTGTTCTGAAGGTTCACACGAAATAACGTTGGATCGGGAGGACCAACATGAAGAGTTTTCTGAAGGTTCACTTCATGAAATAACGTTGGATCGGGAGGACCAACATAAAGAGTGTTCTTTATATTAACATATAAAGAAGAGTTTGAAACGGATAGTCTGAAAAGTTTGGAACCTCCAACAAAAAAGTTAGCCATAAGGTCTTCGAAAGCGTTGGAACTGATCTAACAGTAAAAGTTTAGACGAAAGGTTTTCGATTGAGTGAGCTTTGGGATGAGAGGTCCGAGTGAGTATTGATTGATAGGAAAAAACAATCATGTAACCAGGGTTGGAAAATTTCGCTCGTCACGCTTGACGGATGTAACGTAAAAATATTGCAGTTTTAATGGGACATTTTACTGAAGATTGATTTCGATTGAAGCTTAATCTTCAGATATAAACTTCCATTAGAGCTGCGATATGCGATTGCATATTGATAATGAGGGTTACAATAAAAGGTTGGAACTCAATTCCGGATTGAGTTAAACACTAGTTCCAATATACGAAAGAAGAATTTTGAATTCTTTAGAAATTAAGTTAGAAAAATTAACCATTATTATTTGGTGTGGTTGTTGTGATGGTGATATATATTTGAACTCATTCATCATTCACCAATATTTCAATGAAAGCAAGAGGAGTTTAAAGCAAGAAGAATTTAAAGCAAGTATTTCAACAGCCGTAATGTAGTTTTAATATGGGATAGGGGAAAGCCGATAGACCATGATAAATTCTAAAAAACTTGGAGAAACGATATTTTGTGACCCACTAAATCTAAATATCTGCAGAATAAATTTTTAGAAATAAACTATATGTTTCTGTTTTTTTTTAGTTTTTGTGTAAGGGGGAGATGTGTAGCTGATGATTTGCCAATGACGTCTCTGGGGATAAACGCGACTCTGTCGGCAGATCGGTATTGCTTATTGATCACATCTCGCTCTCGCGTTTCTCCTCACTTCACACACACACTCAAGTGGAATGTACTTTCCACTCAGTCAACGTACAATCGACTCGGAGACAAGACGTGTAAAGTAAGTCCCCCGTTCGGCTGACTGGCTACAAATGGAACCTGCACATGTACCAGTTGGTTTTATTTTGGTTTAAACATCTTCTCAAATACTTAACTCACAAAAATACGTTATTTTACGGCAATTTTACCAGCAAAATGTACCCTTTCTACACAGTATCCATTTTACCCGACCATTTATAGAAAGTGTAATTTTCAAGCATGTTTTAGATTGCTATCAAAACAGGCTTGAGAAAAAGAATTTACAAATTCCAATGGTTAATACGATAGAAAACAACCTAAACTGCCGATCTGTATTTACCCTTCATCGGCCAAGCTCTGCAACGCGTGTTCACATGTAACAGGGATATCGTTTGATTCTTGCTTTCCTGATGTATAAAAAGTTATTGAAAAACATCCACTTTAGATCCACCAAAAAATATCATTCTATTAGTTATAGGATGGTATTCTTTGAATGTAAATATCCATTTTATAATATATTGGTTTCCAAAAAATGATAAGTGGCCAATTCAAAACAAAATAAAAAAGACGATGTATTTTGCTATTTGTGATTTAAAAAATCTGCTTATTAAAAAAGTATTGTGTATTTGACAATTTCCATTAAAATATGAGAATTAACATTCTAAACAGCGCATTTTTAACTTTAATCTAAACTATATTTTTTGTAGAAAATTTTTATTTTCTGAAATTGAAATCAGTTTGGAATTTAAATTTTAGGATTTTTATGAGCAAGTTTCTATCGATTTTGGAATAAAAATTGGTTTCGTTTTGCTTAAAACATACCAATTTTACATTAATATGAAGTTTGACATAAAACCTTCCCAATTAAATAAATATAACATCAATTCAACAATAACAGATGTTGCACAGTATCATGATTTTGAAAAAGGAGAATTCAATATAAGTTTTTTTAACGTTTTTGATTCCTTAATCATTTTTTTACTTATGAATATCACACAAACTCAAAAATATAATGAATTTTATTGATAAAACAAATCCAAATTTTCAAAACGAATCAGCATGAACATTTCAAATCAATGTTTTTCCCGAAAAGTCATTGATGATTTATTCAAAATGATATTCAAAACTAGAGATTTGTTTGAAATAATTTTAAGCAGTCTAGTATTTGAATTTGAAATCAAGATTTGCGAAACACTAAAAAAATATGCAAATCGAAATTTTGAGTAAAACTTCGAACATAAAATTTAATGCACAGAAATAGATAACATAAATTTAAAACCCGATTTACAAAAAATCTGAATTCTCAGATCCGGTTCATAGATTAACCAAGATTGAAAATTGTTAATAAACTGAAAAGGATTAATATTTATGATTTATCTTACTTTACATTCCTTTTCTTCATTTGAAGGATGGATTAAAACAATTCACCATAGTATCTAATATATAAAAAAAGCAAACTAATCACGCTTTGGAATGTGATTTCTTGATTAGTATAAATCCATTTAGTTGTTAGAAGAATTTATTGATAAGTGAAGTTCATTTGATGAAAATAATGCAAGTGATAAAAGGTAAAGGTAAAACCCGTTTCTTTCTTAATTTTTTTCCAGTTATAAAAATAAAAGGCTTAAAAAAGTTCAAAATGATAAATTAACATATTAATAATAACATATGCCCTTTTATACTGACAAATTAGAGATAAGGAAACAAAAAATTGTTAAAATCTATATATCTATCTATCTATATATATAAAAAGTAATTTCCGTTTGTTTGTTTGTATGTTTGTCTTCAATAGGCTCAGCTGCCTTAAGAGCTAGAGAGCTGAAATTTGGCATGGGTGCTCCTTAGGACCAGGAATGATGAAAAATGTTTTTAGATTTTCGGATGACCCCTTTTGAAGGCGGTCGTCCATTCAACAACGGTTTTATTTCCCGAACCAAAAGTCATGGCACCCATTTTTTGAACCGACTTTCGTTTCCGTTCGTTTCGTTGGCGGGATTATTTTCACCATCACCATAGGCAGGCTATTAGAAACGACCATCCAGAGCTCACATGTACTGGATAGCAAATCAAAGCTTGCTCAGCATTAAAAATTTGAAAGTAAAAATTTTGGCGGGTGTTTTTTGTACCTACTACTGTTCAAAGCACATGCTACCGTTACGAGATATTTGGATGCAATTATAAGCCTACATTTTGATTGGAAAATAAAACTAGCCTGTAGGAATATATTGACTTGAATAGTAGTGGCTTTCAAAGTGCTCTTCACCGCCGCTGGGGGGCTTTGAGGATCAACGATTTTTATATTTTTGGAATTCCTCATGGAGAAAGAAATTTTTTTTAGATTCAGAGTTATAAGCTCAAGGCTGTGATTTTGACGCTCCAATTGGGATGTTAATGGGGGATTAGAAAATTGATAAGATAATTAAATTTGAGGTTTTGAGTTTTATACAATTTGATTCCACTGGCCAATTTCTAACTTTTGAGTTATCATTGATCTATTAATGGGATGTTTGTGTCCATGAAAAAAACAGAACTAAAAAAAACTTTTTTCATAATATAAAAATGGTGTTTTCGGGATGATTTGCTTTCGATAACTTCTAAAAGCTATTAGTTGAACTTTCAACATTTAAGGTAAACTAATAATAAAACAGGGCGAAATTGAAAAGCGAAAAAATTCACACATGCAATTGAAAAAATGCAAAGTGAGTTTTCAACATGCTTCAACAAAGTTTGGAGGTTTTTTAAGAAATTTCTAATTAAATGAAACTTAAATATACCATTTTACAGGGAGATCATCCATATTGAAAAGTGGGATAATCTTCAACAGATATTTTCATTAGATAGGGGATGGAAATAATAAAAAAGCAATTTAATCTTTTGAAGATAAAACTATTCAGCCAAATCTATTCAAGCTTTCTAAAAAATGATGGTTGTAAAAAATGTTTTTCATGAAAGGATGAAGGATTGGGATGAAAATTTGTACACGAGAGTTTTGAGGCAATCAATTTCAGGTATTGAATTCAGTGTAAGGGGCCGGCAAAAGGTGGGCGTCCATATTAACGTTTCAATGTTTTTGCAATATCGTCGTTACCATACGGATTGGGATGAAAATTGGCACGGTAATTTTCAGGGACGGACAGTCGATTATAGATGTCATATGTTTTGCCAGGGGTCTACGACAGGAGTCGTCCATTAGTTTTTTACTGCTTTTAGCAATATTGACGTTACTATGCAATAGATTTCTTTGAAATTTTGCGCACGGGAGTTTTGAGGGAAGGAAATTAATTTCAGATATCAAAGATTGTATAAGAGGCCACCGAAAGGGGTTTAAC